>NC_084509.1:31782427-32042239 GCF_024500385.1 Phyllopteryx taeniolatus | reverse complement strand
ATAAAGGCCTACTACTGGAGCGAAACGAAATGCTTCGATGCTCGTGGTTCGGCCTCACGACCTCCGAGAGGCTTGGAAGAGACCTCATCTGAAAGGTGGATTCACAACGATCGAGTGTGTCGAACGTCAGCACACTAGCTCAAACTTAAGGGTTCAAAAGTTCTGCCGAAATCACATAGGTCGTCATGTTACAATTTAGTCAATAAAGGCCTACTACTGGAGCGAAACGAATGCTTCGACGCTCGTGGTTCGGCCTCACGACCTCCGAGAGGCTTGGAAGAGACCTCATCTGAAAGGTGGATTCACAACGATCGAGTGTGTTGAACGTCAGCCCAGTAGCTCTAACTTAAGGGTTCAAAAGTTCTGCCGAAATCACATAGGTCGTCATGTTACAATTTAGTCAATAAAGGCCTACTACTGGAGCGAAACGGAATGCTTCGACGCTCGTGGTTCGGCCGCACGACCTCCGAGAGGCTTGGAAGATACCTCATCTGAAAGGTGGATTCACAGCGATCGAGTGTGTCGAAAGTCAGCACACTAGCTCAAACTTAAGGGTTCAAAAGTTCTGCCGAAATCACATAGGTCGTCATGTTACAATTTAGTCAATAAAGGCCTACTACTGGAGCGAAACGGAATGCTTCGACGCTCGTGGTTCGGCCACACGACCTCCGAGAGGCTTGGAAGAGACCTCATCTGAAAGGTGGATTCACAACGATCGAGTGTGTCGAACGTCAGCACACTAGCTCAAACTTAAGGGTTCAAAAGTTCTGCCGAAATCACATAGGTCGTCATGTTACAATTTAGTCAATAAAGGCCTACTACTGGAGCGAAACGGAATGCTTCGACGCTCGTGGTTCGGCCGCACGACCTCCGAGAGGCTTGGAAGAGACCTCATCTGAAAGGTGGATTCACAACGATCGAGTGTGTCGAACGTCAGCCCACTAGCTCAAACTTAAGGGTTCAAAAGTTCTGCCGAAATCACATAGGTCGTCATGTTACAATTTAGTCAATAAAGGCCTACTACTGGAGCGAAACGAATGCTTCGACGCTCGTGGTTCGGCCTCACGACCTCCGAGAGGCTTGGAAGAGACCTCATCTGAAAGGTGGATTCACAACGATCGAGTGTGTCGAACGTCAGCCCACTAGCTCAAACTTAAGGGTTCAAAAGTTCTGCCGAAATCACATAGGTCGTCATGTTACAATTTAGTCAATAAAGGCCTACTACTGGAGCGAAACGAATGCTTCGACGCTCGTGGTTCGGCCGCACGACCTCCGAGAGGCTTGGAAGAGACCTCATCTGAAAGGTGGATTCACAACGATCGAGTGTGTCGAACGTCAGCCCACTAGCTCAAACTTAAGGGTTCAAAAGTTCTGCCGAAATCACATAGGTCGTCATGTTACAATTTAGTCAATAAAGGCCTACTACTGGAGCGAAACGGAATGCTTCGATCCGTGGTTCGGCCGCACGACCTCCGAGAGGCTTGGAAGAGACCTCATCTGAAAGGTGGATTCACAACGATCGAGTGTGTCGAACGTCAGCACACTAGCTCAAACTTAAGGGTTCAAAAGTTCTGCCGAAATCACATAGGTCGTCATGTTACAATTTAGTCAATAAAGGCCTACTACTGGAGCGAAACGGAATGCTTCGACGCTCGTGGTTCGGCCGCACGACCTCCGAGAGGCTTGGAAGAGACCTCATCTGAAAGGTGGATTCACAACGATCGAGTGTGTCGAACGTCAGCCCAGTAGCTCAAACTTAAGGGTTCAAAAGTTCTGCCGAAATCACATAGGTCGTCATGTTACAATTTAGTCAATAAAGGCCTACTACTGGAGCGAAACGAATGCTTCGATGCTCGTGGTTCGGCCGCACGACCTCCGAGAGGCTTGGAAGAGACCTCATCTGAAAGGTGGATTCACAACGATCGAGTGTGTCGAACGTCAGCCACTAGCTCAAACTTAAGGGTTCAAAAGTTCTGCCGAAATCACATAGGTCGTCATGTTACAATTTAGTCAATAAAGGCCTACTACTGGAGCGAAACGGAATGCTTCGACGCTCGTGGTTCGGCCGCACGACCTCCGAGAGGCTTGGAAGAGACCTCATCTGAAAGGTGGATTCACAACGATCGAGTGTGTCGAACGTCAGCCCACTAGCTCAAACTTAAGGGTTCAAAAGTTCTGCCGAAATCACATAGGTCGTCATGTTACAATTTAGTCAATAAAGGCCTACTACTGGAGCGAAACGAAATGCTTCGATGCTCGTGGTTCGGCCTCACGACCTCCGAGAGGCTTGGAAGAGACCTCATCTGAAAGGTGGATTCACAACGATCGAGTGTGTCGAACGTCAGCCCAGTAGCTCAAACTAAGGGTTCAAAAGTTCTGCCGAAATCACATAGGTCGTCATGTTACAATTTAGTCAATAAAGGCCTACTACTGGAGCGAAACGGAATGCTTCGACGCTCGTGGTTCGGCCGCACAACCTCCGAGAGGCTTGGAAGAGACCTCATCTGAAAGGTGGATTCACAACGATCGAGTGTGTCGAACGTCAGCACACTAGCTCTAACTTAAGGGTTCAAAAGTTCTGCCGAAATCACATAGGTCGTCATGTTACAATTTAGTCAATAAAGGCCTACTACTGGAGCGAAACGAAATGCTTCGACGCTCGTGGTTCGGCCTCACGACCTCCGAGAGGCTTGGAAGAGACCTCATCTGAAAGGTGGATTCACAACGATCGAGTGTGTCGAACGTCAGCACACTAGCTCTAACTTAAGGGTTCAAAAGTTCTGCCGAAATCACATAGGTCGTCATGTTACAATTTAGTCAATAAAGGCCTACTACTGGAGCGAAACTGAATGCTTCGACGGCTCGCGCTCGGCCGCACGAAGCCCGAGAGGCTTGGAAGAGACCTCATCTGAAAGGTGGATTCACAACGATCGAGTGTGTCGAACGTCAGCACACTAGCTCAAACTTAAGGGTTCAAAAGTTCTGCCGAAATCACATAGGTCGTCATGTTACAATTTAGTCAATAAAGGCCTACTACTGGAGCGAAACGAATGCTTCGATGCTCGTGGTTCGGCCTCACGACCTCCGAGAGGCTTGGAAGAGACCTCATCTGAAAGGTGGATTCACAACGATCGAGTGTGTCGAACGTCAGCCCACTAGCTCAAACTTAAGGGTTCAAAAGTTCTGCCGAAATCACATAGGTCGTCATGTTACAATTTAGTCAATAAAGGCCTACTACTGGAGCGAAACGGAATGCTTCGATGCTCGTGGTTCGGCCTCACGACCTCCGAGAGGCTTGGAAGAGACCTCATCTGAAAGGTGGATTCACAACGATCGAGTGTGTCGAACGTCAGCCCACTAGCTCAAACTTAAGGGTTCAAAAGTTCTGCCGAAATCACATAGGTCGTCATGTTACAATTTAGTCAATAAAGGCCTACTACTGGAGCGAAACGAATGCTTCGACGCTCGTGGTTCGGCCGCACGACCTCCGAGAGGCTTGGAAGAGACCTCATCTGAAAGGTGGATTCACAACGATCGAGTGTGTCGAACGTCAGCCCACTAGCTCAAACTTAAGGGTTCAAAAGTTCTGCCGAAATCACATAGGTCGTCATGTTACAATTTAGTCAATAAAGGCCTACTACTGGAGCGAAACGAATGCTTCGATGCTCGTGGTTCGGCCGCACGACCTCCGAGAGGCTTGGAAGAGACCTCATCTGAAAGGTGGATTCACAACGATCGAGTGTGTCGAACGTCAGCACACTAGCTCTAACTTAAGGGTTCAAAAGTTCTGCCGAAATCACATAGGTCGTCATGTTACAATTTAGTCAATAAAGGCCTACTACTGGAGCGAAACGGAATGCTTCGACGCTCGTGGTTCGGCCGCACGACCTCCGAGAGGCTTGGAAGAGACCTCATCTGAAAGGTGGATTCACAACGATCGAGTGTGTCGAACGTCAGCCCACTAGCTCAAACTTAAGGGTTCAAAAGTTCTGCCGAAATCACATAGGTCGTCATGTTACAATTTAGTCAATAAAGGCCTACTACTGGAGCGAAACGAAATGCTTCGATGCTCGTGGTTCGGCCTCACGACCTCCGAGAGGCTTGAAGAGACCTCATCTGAAAGGTGATTCACAACGATCGAGTGTGTCGAACGTGAGCCCACAGCTCAAACTAAGGGTTCAAAAGTCGCTGCCGAAATCACATAGGTCGTCATGTTACAATTTAGTCAATAAACGCCTACTACTGGAGCGAAACGAGAATGCTTCGACGCTCGTGTTCGGCCGCACTACATCCGAGAGGCTTGGAAGAGGACTCATCTGAAAGTGGGATTCACAACATTCGAGTGTGTCGAACGTCAGCACACTAGCTCTAACTTAAGGGTTCAAAGGTGCTGCCGAAATCACATAGGTCGTCATGTTACAATTTAGTCAATAAACGCCTACTACCTGGAGCGAAACGAAATGCTTCGATGCTCGTGGTTCGGCCTCACAACCTCCGAGAGGCTTGGAAGAGACCTCATCTGAAAGGTGGATTCACAACGATCGAGTGTGTCGAACGTGAGCCCCAGTAGCTCAAACCTAAGGGGTTCAAAAGTTCTGCCGAAATCACATAGGTCGTCATGTTACAATTTAGTCAATAAAGGCCTACTACTGGAGCGAAACGAAATGCTTCGATGCTCGTGGTTCGGCCTCACAGCCCTCCGAGAGGCTTGGAAGAGACCTCATCTGAAAGGTGGATTCACAACGATCGAGTGTGTCGAACGTGAGCCCACTAGCTCAAACTTAAGGGTTCAAAAAGTTTCTGCGAAATCACATAGGTCGTCATGTTACAATTTAGTCAATAAAGGCCTACTACTGGAGCGAAACGAAATGCTTCGATGCTCGTGGTTCGGCCTCACAACCTCCGAGAGGCTTGGAAGAGACCTCATCTGAAAGGTGGATTCACAACGATCGAGTGTGTCGAACGTCAGCCCACTAGCTCAAACTTAAGGGTTCAAAAGTTCTGCCGAAATCACATAGGTCGTCATGTTACAATTTAGTCAATAAAGGCCTACTACTGGAGCGAAACGAATTGCTTCGATGCTCGTGGTTCGGCCTCACAACCTCCGAGAGGCTTGGAAGAGACCTCATCTGAAAGGTGGATTCACAACGATCGAGTGTGTCGAACGTGAGCCCACTAGCTCTAACCTAAGGGTTCAAAAGTTCTGCCGAAATCACATAGGTCGTCATGTTACAATTTAGTCAATAAAGGCCTACTACTGGAGCGAAACGGAATGCTTCGACGCTCGTGGTTCGGCCGCACGACCTCCGAGAGGCTTGGAAGAGACCTCATCTGAAAGGTGGATTCACAACAATCGAGTGTGTCGAACGTCAGCACACTAGCTCTAACTTAAGGGTTCAAAAGTGCTGCCGAAATCACATAGGTCGTCATGTTACAATTTAGTCAATAAAGGCCTACTACTGGAGCGAAACGGAATGCTTCGATGCTCGTGGTTCGGCCGCACTACATCCGAGAGGCTTGGAAGAGACCTCATCTGAAAGGTGGATTCACAACGATCGAGTGTGTCGAACGTGAGCCCACTAGCTCAAACCTAAGGGTTCAAAAGTTCTGCCGAAATCACATAGGTCGTCATGTTACAATTTAGTCAATAAAGGCCTACTACTGGAGCGAAACGAAATGCTTCGATGCTCGTGGTTCGGCCTCACGACCTCCGAGAGGCTTGGAAGAGACCTCATCTGAAAGGTGGATTCACAACGATCGAGTGTGTCGAACGTCAGCCCACTAGCTCTAACTTAAGGGTTCAAAAGTTCTGCCGAAATCACATAGGTCGTCATGTTACAATTTAGTCAATAAAGGCCTACTACTGGAGCGAAACGAAATGCTTCGATGCTCGTGGTTCGGCCTCACGACCTCCGAGAGGCTTGGAAGAGACCTCATCTGAAAGGTGGATTCACAACGATCGAGTGTGTCGAACGTCAGCACACTAGCTCTAACCTAAGGGTTCAAAAGTTCTGCCGAAATCACATAGGTCGTCATGTTACAATTTAGTCAATAAAGGCCTACTACTGGAGCGAAACGAAATGCTTCGATGCTCGTGGTTCGGCCTCACGAACTCCGAGAGGCTTGGAAGAGACCTCATCTGAAAGGTGGATTCACAACGATCGAGTGTGTCGAACGTCAGCACACTAGCTCTAACTTAAGGGTTCAAAAGTTCTGCCGAAATCACATAGGTCGTCATGTTACAATTTAGTCAATAAAGGCCTACTACTGGAGCGAAACGAAATGCTTCGATGCTCGTGGTTCGGCCTCACGACCTCCGAGAGGCTTGGAAGAGACCTCATCTGAAAGGTGGATTCACAACGATCGAGTGTGTCGAACGTCAGCCACTAGCTCAAACCTAAGGGTTCAAAAGTTCTGCCGAAATCACATAGGTCGTCATGTTACAATTTAGTCAATAAAGGCCTACTACTGGAGCGAAACGAATGCTTCGATGCTCGTGGTTCGGCCTCACGACCTCCGAGAGGCTTGGAAGAGACCTCATCTGAAAGGTGGATTCACAACGATCGAGTGTGTCGAACGTGAGCCCACTAGCTCAAACCTAAGGGTTCAAAAGTTCTGCCGAAATCACATAGGTCGTCATGTTACAATTTAGTCAATAAAGGCCTACTACTGGAGCGAAACGAAATGCTTCGATGCTCGTGGTTCGGCCTCACGACCTCCGAGAGGCTTGGAAGAGACCTCATCTGAAAGGTGGATTCACAACGATCGAGTGTGTCGAACGTCAGCCCAGTAGGTCAAACTTAAGGGTTCAAAAGTTCTGCCGAAATCACATAGGTCGTCATGTTACAATTTAGTCAATAAAGGCCTACTACTGGAGCGAAACGAAATGCTTCGATGCTCGTGGTTCGGCCTCACAACCTCCGAGAGGCTTGGAAGAGACCTCATCTGAAAGGTGGATTCACAACGATCGAGTGTGTCGAACGTCAGCACACTAGCTCAAACTAAGGGTTCAAAAGTTCTGCCGAAATCACATAGGTCGTCATGTTACAATTTAGTCAATAAAGGCCTACTACTGGAGCGAAACGAAATGCTTCGATGCTCGTGGTTCGGCCTCACGACCTCCGAGAGGCTTGGAAGAGACCTCATCTGAAAGGTGGATTCACAACGATCGAGTGTGTCGAACGTCAGCCCACTAGCTCAAACTTAAGGGTTCAAAAGTTCTGCCGAAATCACATAGGTCGTCATGTTACAATTTAGTCAATAAAGGCCTACTACTGGAGCGAAACGAAATGCTTCGATGCTCGTGGTTCGGCCTCACGACCTCCGAGAGGCTTGGAAGAGACCTCATCTGAAAGGTGGATTCACAACGATCGAGTGTGTCGAACGTGAGCCCACTAGCTCAAACCTAAGGGTTCAAAAGTTCTGCCGAAATCACATAGGTCGTCATGTTACAATTTAGTCAATAAAGGCCTACTACTGGAGCGAAACGAAATGCTTCGATGCTCGTGGTTCGGCCTCACGACCTCCGAGAGGCTTGGAAGAGACCTCATCTGAAAGGTGGATTCACAACGATCGAGTGTGTCGAACGTGAGCCCACTAGCTCAAACTTAAGGGTTCAAAAGTTCTGCCGAAATCACATAGGTCGTCATGTTACAATTTAGTCAATAAAGGCCTACTACTGGAGCGAAACGAAATGCTTCGATGCTCGTGGTTCGGCCTCACGACCTCCGAGAGGCTTGGAAGAGACCTCATCTGAAAGGTGGATTCACAACGATCGAGTGTGTCGAACGTGAGCCCACTAGCTCAAACCTAAGGGTTCAAAAGTTCTGCCGAAATCACATAGGTCGTCATGTTACAATTTAGTCAATAAAGGCCTACTACTGGAGCGAAACGAAATGCTTCGATGCTCGTGGTTCGGCCGCACGACCTCCGAGAGGCTTGGAAGAGACCTCATCTGAAAGGTGGATTCACAACGATCGAGTGTGTCGAACGTCAGCCCAGTAGCTCAAACCTAAGGGTTCAAAAGTTCTGCCGAAATCACATAGGTCGTCATGTTACAATTTAGTCAATAAAGGCCTACTACTGGAGCGAAACGAAATGCTTCGATGCTCGTGGTTCGGCCTCACGACCTCCGAGAGGCTTGGAAGAGACCTCATCTGAAAGGTGGATTCACAACGATCGAGTGTGTCGAACGTGAGCCCACTAGCTCAAACTTAAGGGTTCAAAAGTTCTGCCGAAATCACATAGGTCGTCATGTTACAATTTAGTCAATAAAGGCCTACTACTGGAGCGAAACGAAATGCTTCGATGCTCGTGGTTCGGCCTCACGACCTCCGAGAGGCTTGGAAGAGACCTCATCTGAAAGGTGGATTCACAACGATCGAGTGTGTCGAACGTCAGCCCACTAGCTCAAACTTAAGGGTTCAAAAGTTCTGCCGAAATCACATAGGTCGTCATGTTACAATTTAGTCAATAAAGGCCTACTACTGGAGCGAAACGAAATGCTTCGATGCTCGTGGTTCGGCCGCACGACCTCCGAGAGGCTTGGAAGAGACCTCATCTGAAAGGTGGATTCACAACGATCGAGTGTGTCGAACGTCAGCACACTAGCTCAAACTTAAGGGTTCAAAAGTTCTGCCGAAATCACATAGGTCGTCATGTTACAATTTAGTCAATAAAGGCCTACTACTGGAGCGAAACGAAATGCTTCGATGCTCGTGGTTCGGCCTCACGACCTCCGAGAGGCTTGGAAGAGACCTCATCTGAAAGGTGGATTCACAACGATCGAGTGTGTCGAACGTGAGCCCACTAGCTCAAACCTAAGGGTTCAAAAGTTCTGCCGAAATCACATAGGTCGTCATGTTACAATTTAGTCAATAAAGGCCTACTACTGGAGCGAAACGAAATGCTTCGATGCTCGTGGTTCGGCCTCACGACCTCCGAGAGGCTTGGAAGAGACCTCATCTGAAAGGTGGATTCACAACGATCGAGTGTGTCGAACGTGAGCCCACTAGCTCAAACCTAAGGGTTCAAAAGTTCTGCCGAAATCACATAGGTCGTCATGTTACAATTTAGTCAATAAAGGCCTACTACTGGAGCGAAACGAAATGCTTCGATGCTCGTGGTTCGGCCTCACGACCTCCGAGAGGCTTGGAAGAGACCTCATCTGAAAGGTGGATTCACAACGATCGAGTGTGTCGAACGTCAGCACACTAGCTCTAACTTAAGGGTTCAAAAGTTCTGCCGAAATCACATAGGTCGTCATGTTACAATTTAGTCAATAAAGGCCTACTACTGGAGCGAAACGAAATGCTTCGATGCTCGTGGTTCGGCCTCACGACCTCCGAGAGGCTTGGAAGAGACCTCATCTGAAAGGTGGATTCACAACGATCGAGTGTGTCGAACGTCAGCCCACTAGCTCTAACTTAAGGGTTCAAAAGTTCTGCCGAAATCACATAGGTCGTCATGTTACAATTTAGTCAATAAAGGCCTACTACTGGAGCGAAACGAAATGCTTCGATGCTCGTGGTTCGGCCTCACGACCTCCGAGAGGCTTGGAAGAGACCTCATCTGAAAGGTGGATTCACAACGATCGAGTGTGTCGAACGTCAGCCCACTAGCTCAAACTTAAGGGTTCAAAAGTTCTGCCGAAATCACATAGGTCGTCATGTTACAATTTAGTCAATAAAGGCCTACTACTGGAGCGAAACGAAATGCTTCGATGCTCGTGGTTCGGCCTCACGACCTCCGAGAGGCTTGGAAGAGACCTCATCTGAAAGGTGGATTCACAACGATCGAGTGTGTCGAACGTCAGCACACTAGCTCTAACTTAAGGGTTCAAAAGTTCTGCCGAAATCACATAGGTCGTCATGTTACAATTTAGTCAATAAAGGCCTACTACTGGAGCGAAACGAAATGCTTCGATGCTCGTGGTTCGGCCTCACGACCTCCGAGAGGCTTGGAAGAGACCTCATCTGAAAGGTGGATTCACAACGATCGAGTGTGTCGAACGTCAGCCCACTAGCTCAAACTTAAGGGTTCAAAAGTTCTGCCGAAATCACATAGGTCGTCATGTTACAATTTAGTCAATAAAGGCCTACTACTGGAGCGAAACGAAATGCTTCGATGCTCGTGGTTCGGCCTCACGACCTCCGAGAGGCTTGGAAGAGACCTCATCTGAAAGGTGGATTCACAACGATCGAGTGTGTCGAACGTCAGCACACTAGCTCTAACTTAAGGGTTCAAAAGTTCTGCCGAAATCACATAGGTCGTCATGTTACAATTTAGTCAATAAAGGCCTACTACTGGAGCGAAACGAAATGCTTCGATGCTCGTGGTTCGGCCTCACTACCTCCGAGAGGCTTGGAAGAGACCTCATCTGAAAGGTGGATTCACAACGATCGAGTGTGTCGAACGTCAGCACACTAGCTCTAACTTAAGGGTTCAAAAGTTCTGCCGAAATCACATAGGTCGTCATGTTACAATTTAGTCAATAAAGGCCTACTACTGGAGCGAAACGAAATGCTTCGATGCTCGTGGTTCGGCCTCACGACCTCCGAGAGGCTTGGAAGAGACCTCATCTGAAAGGTGGATTCACAACGATCGAGTGTGTCGAACGTGAGCCCACTAGCTCAAACTTAAGGGTTCAAAAGTTCTGCCGAAATCACATAGGTCGTCATGTTACAATTTAGTCAATAAAGGCCTACTACTGGAGCGAAACGAAATGCTTCGATGCTCGTGGTTCGGCCTCACGACCTCCGAGAGGCTTGGAAGAGACCTCATCTGAAAGGTGGATTCACAACGATCGAGTGTGTCGAACGTCAGCACACTAGCTCTAACTTAAGGGTTCAAAAGTTCTGCCGAAATCACATAGGTCGTCATGTTACAATTTAGTCAATAAAGGCCTACTACTGGAGCGAAACGAAATGCTTCGATGCTCGTGGTTCGGCCTCACTACCTCCGAGAGGCTTGGAAGAGACCTCATCTGAAAGGTGGATTCACAACGATCGAGTGTGTCGAACGTGAGCCCACTAGCTCAAACCTAAGGGTTCAAAAGTTCTGCCGAAATCACATAGGTCGTCATGTTACAATTTAGTCAATAAAGGCCTACTACTGGAGCGAAACGAAATGCTTCGATGCTCGTGGTTCGGCCTCACTACCTCCGAGAGGCTTGGAAGAGACCTCATCTGAAAGGTGGATTCACAACGATCGAGTGTGTCGAACGTCAGCACACTAGCTCTAACTTAAGGGTTCAAAAGTTCTGCCGAAATCACATAGGTCGTCATGTTACAATTTAGTCAATAAAGGCCTACTACTGGAGCGAAACGAAATGCTTCGATGCTCGTGGTTCGGCCTCACAACCTCCGAGAGGCTTGGAAGAGACCTCATCTGAAAGGTGGATTCACAACGATCGAGTGTGTCGAACGTCAGCACACTAGCTCTAACTTAAGGGTTCAAAAGTTCTGCCGAAATCACATAGGTCGTCATGTTACAATTTAGTCAATAAAGGCCTACTACTGGAGCGAAACGAAATGCTTCGATGCTCGTGGTTCGGCCTCACGACCTCCGAGAGGCTTGGAAGAGACCTCATCTGAAAGGTGGATTCACAACGATCGAGTGTGTCGAACGTGAGCCCACTAGCTCAAACTTAAGGGTTCAAAAGTTCTGCCGAAATCACATAGGTCGTCATGTTACAATTTAGTCAATAAAGGCCTACTACTGGAGCGAAACGAAATGCTTCGATGCTCGTGGTTCGGCCTCACGACCTCCGAGAGGCTTGGAAGAGACCTCATCTGAAAGGTGGATTCACAACGATCGAGTGTGTCGAACGTGAGCCCACTAGCTCAAACCTAAGGGTTCAAAAGTTCTGCCGAAATCACATAGGTCGTCATGTTACAATTTAGTCAATAAAGGCCTACTACTGGAGCGAAACGAAATGCTTCGATGCTCGTGGTTCGGCCTCACGACCTCCGAGAGGCTTGGAAGAGACCTCATCTGAAAGGTGGATTCACAACGATCGAGTGTGTCGAACGTGAGCCCACTAGCTCAAACCTAAGGGTTCAAAAGTTCTGCCGAAATCACATAGGTCGTCATGTTACAATTTAGTCAATAAAGGCCTACTACTGGAGCGAAACGAAATGCTTCGATGCTCGTGGTTCGGCCTCACAACCTCCGAGAGGCTTGGAAGAGACCTCATCTGAAAGGTGGATTCACAACGATCGAGTGTGTCGAACGTGAGCCCAGTAGCTCAAACCTAAGGGTTCAAAAGTTCTGCCGAAATCACATAGGTCGTCATGTTACAATTTAGTCAATAAAGGCCTACTACTGGAGCGAAACGAAATGCTTCGATGCTCGTGGTTCGGCCTCACGACCTCCGAGAGGCTTGGAAGAGACCTCATCTGAAAGGTGGATTCACAACGATCGAGTGTGTCGAACGTGAGCCCAGTAGCTCAAACCTAAGGGTTCAAAAGTTCTGCCGAAATCACATAGGTCGTCATGTTACAATTTAGTCAATAAACGCCTACTACTGGAGCGAAACGGAATGCTTCGATGCTCGTGGTTCGGCCGCACTACCTCCGAGAGGCTTGGAAGAGACCTCATCTGAAAGGTGGATTCACAACGATCGAGTGTGTCGAACGTCAGCACACTAGCTCTAACTTAAGGGTTCAAAAGTTCTGCCGAAATCACATAGGTCGTCATGTTACAATTTAGTCAATAAAGGCCTACTACTGGAGCGAAACGAATGCTTCGATGCTCGTGGTTCGGCCTCACGACCTCCGAGAGGCTTGGAAGAGACCTCATCTGAAAGGTGGATTCACAACGATCGAGTGTGTCGAACGTCAGCACACTAGCTCTAACTTAAGGGTTCAAAAGTTCTGCCGAAATCACATAGGTCGTCATGTTACAATTTTGTCAATAAAGGCCTACTACTGGAGCGAAACGAAATGCTTCGATGCTCGTGGTTCGGCCTCACGACCTCCGAGAGGCTTGGAAGAGACCTCATCTGAAAGGTGGATTCACAACGATCGAGTGTGTCGAACGTGAGCCCAGTAGCTCAAACCTAAGGGTTCAAAAGTTCTGCCGAAATCACATAGGTCGTCATGTTACAATTTAGTCAATAAAGGCCTACTACTGGAGCGAAACGAAATGCTTCGATGCTCGTGGTTCGGCCTCACGACCTCCGAGAGGCTTGGAAGAGACCTCATCTGAAAGGTGGATTCACAACGATCGAGTGTGTCGAACGTCAGCACACTAGCTCTAACTTAAGGGTTCAAAAGTTCTGCCGAAATCACATAGGTCGTCATGTTACAATTTAGTCAATAAAGGCCTACTACTGGAGCGAAACGAAATGCTTCGATGCTCGTGGTTCGGCCTCACAACCCCCGAGAGGCTTGGAAGAGACCTCATCTGAAAGGTGGATTCACAACGATCGAGTGTGTCGAACGTGAGCCCAGTAGCTTAAACCTAAGGGTTCAAAAGTTCTGCCGAAATCACATAGGACGTCATGTTACAATTTAGTCAATAAACGCCTACTACTGGAGCGAAACGGAACGCTTCGACGCTCGTGGTTCGGCCGCACTACATCCGAGAGGCTTGGAAGAGACCTCATCTGAAAGGTGGATTCACAACAATCGAGTGTGTCGAACGTCAGCACACTAGCTCTAACTTAAGGGTTCAAAAGTGCTGCCGAAATCACATAGGTCGTCATGTTACAATTTAGTCAATAAACGCCTACTACTGGAGCGAAACGGAATGCTTCGACGCTCGTGGTTCGGCCGCACTACATCCGAGAGGCTTGGAAGAGGACTCATCTGAAAGGTGGATTCACAACAATCGAGTGTGTCGAACGTCAGCACACTAGCTCTAACTTAAGGGTTCAAAAGTTCTGCCGAAATCACATAGGTCGTCATGTTACAATTTAGTCAATAAAGGCCTACTACTGGAGCGAAACGAAATGCTTCGATGCTCGTGGTTCGGCCTCACGAACTCCGAGAGGCTTGGAAGAGACCTCATCTGAAAGGTGGATTCACAACGATCGTGTGTGTCGAACGTCAGCACACTAGCTCTAACTTAAGTGTTTAAAAGTTCTGCCGAAATCACATAGATCGTCATGTTACAATTTAGTCAATAAAGGCCTACTACTGGAGCGAAACGAAATGCTTCGATGCTCGTGGTTCGGCCTCACAACCTCCGAGAGGCTTGGAAGAGACCTCATCTGAAAGGTGGATTCACAACGATCGAGTGTGTCGAACGTGAGCCCACTAGCTCAAACCTAAGGGTTCAAAAGTTCTGCCGAAATCACATAGGTCGTCATGTTACAATTTAGTCAATAAAGGCCTACTACTGGAGCGAAAGGAAATGCTTCGATGCTCGTGGTTCGGCCTCACGACCTCCGAGAGGCTTGGAAGAGACCTCATCTGGAAGGTGGATTCACAACGATTGAGTGTGTCGAACGTCAGCACACTAGCTCTAACCTAAGGGTTCAAAAGTTCTGCCGAAATCACATAGGTCGTCATGTTACAATTTTGTCAATAAAGGCCTACTACTGGAACGAAACGAAATGCTTCGATGCTTGTGGTTCGGCCTCACGAACTCCGAGAGGCTTGGAAGAGACCTCATCTGAAAGGTGGATTCACAACGATCGTGTGTGTCGAACGTCAGCACACTAGCTCTAACTTAAGGGTTTAAAAGTTCTGCCGAAATCACATAGGTCGTCATGTTACAATTTAGTCAATAAAGGCCTACTACTGGAGCGAAACGAAATGCTTCGATGCTCGTGGTTCGGCCTCACAACCTCCGAGAGGCTTGGAAGAGACCTCATCTGAAAGGTGGTTTCACAACGATCGAGTGTGTCGATCGTGAGCCCAGTAGCTCAAACCTAAGGGTTCAAAAGGTCTGCCGAAATCACATAGGACGTCATGTTACAATTTAGTCAATAAACGCCTACTACTGGAGCGAAACGGAATGCTTCGACGCTCGTGGTTCGGCCGCACGACCTCCGAGAGGCTTGGAAGAGACCTCATCTGAAAGGTGGATTCACAACGATCGAGTGTGTCGAACGTCAGCACACTAGCTCTAACTTATGGGTTCAAAAGTTCTGCCGAAATCACATAGGTCGTCATGTTACAATTTAGTCAATAAAGGCCTACTACTGGAGCGAAACGGAATGCTTCGACGCTCGTGGTTCGGCCGCACGACCTCCGAGAGGCTTGGAAGAGACCTCATCTGAAAGGGGGATTCACAACAATCGAGTGTGTCGAACGTCAGCCCACTAGCTCAAACTGAAGGGTTCAAAAGTTCTGCCGAAATCACATAGGTCGTCATGTTACAATTTTGTCAATAAAGGCCTACTACTGGAGCGAAACGAAATGCTTCGATGCTCGTGGTTCGGCCTCACGACCTCCGAGAGGCTTGGAAGAGACCTCATCTGAAAGGTGGATTCACAACGATCGAGTGTGTCGAACGTCAGCACACTAGCTCTAACTTAAGGGTTCAAAAGTTCTGCCGAAATCACATAGGTCGTCATGTTACAATTTAGTCAATAAAGGCCTACTACTGGAGCGAAACGAAATGCTTCGATGCTAGTGGTTCGGCCTCACAACCTCCGAGAGGCTTGGAAAAGACCTCATCTGAAAGGTGGATTCACAACGATCGAGTGTGTCGAACGTGAGCCCAGTAGCTCAAACCTAAGGGTTCAAAAGTTCTGCCGAAATCACATAGGACGTCATGTTACAATTTAGTCAATAAACGCCTACTACTGGAGCGAAACGGAACGCTTCGACGCTCGTGGTTCGGCCGCACTACATCCGAGAGGCTTGGAAGAGACCTCATCTGAAAGGTGGATTCACAACGATCGAGTGTGTCGAACGTCAGCACACTAGCTCTAACTTAAGGGTTCAAAAGTGCTGCCGAAATCACATAGGTCGTCATGTTACAATTTAGTCAATAAAGGCCTACTACTGGAGCGAAACGAAATGCTTCGATGCTCGTGGTTCGGCCGCACTACATCCGAGAGGCTTGGAAGAGACCTCATCTGAAAGGTGGATTCACAACGATCGAGTGTTTCGAACGTGAGCCCACTAGCTTAAACCTAAGGGTTCAAAGGTTCTGCCGAAATCACATAGGTCGTCATGTTACAATTTAGTCAATAAAGGCCTACTACTGGAGCGAAAGGAAATGCTTCGATGCTCGTGGTTCGGCCTCACGACCTCCGAGAGGCTTGGAAGAGACCTCATCTGAAAGGTGGATTCACAACGATCGAGTGTGTCGAACGTCAGCACACTAGCTCTAACCTAAGGGTTCAAAAGTTCTGCCGAAATCACATAGGTCGTCATGTTACAATTTTGTCAATAAAGGCCTACTACTGGAACGAAACGAAATGCTTCGATGCTTGTGGTTCGGCCTCACGAACTCCGAGAGGCTTGGAAGAGACCTCATCTGAAAGGTGGATTCACAACGATCGTGTGTGTCGAACGTCAGCACACTAGCTCTAACTTAAGGGTTTAAAAGTTCTGCCGAAATCACATAGGTCGTCATGTTACAATTTAGACAATAAAGGCCTACTACTGGAGCGAAACGAAATGCTTCGATGCTCGTGGTTCGGCCTCACAACCTCCGAGAGGCTTGGAAGAGGACTCATCTGAAAGGTGGATTCACAACAATCGAGTGTGTCGAACGTCAGCACACTAGCTCTAACTTAAGGGTTCAAAAGTTCTGCCGAAATCACATAGGTCGTCATGTTACAATTTAGTCAAAAAAAGGCCTACTACTGGAGCGAAACGAAATGCTTCGATGCTCGTGGTTCGGCCTCACGACCTCCGAGAGGCTTGGAAGAGACCTCATCTGAAAGGTGGATTCACAACGATCGAGTGTCTTCGAACGTGAGCCCACTAGCTCAAACTTAAGGGTTCAAAAGTTCTGCCGAAATCACATAGGTCGTCATGTTACAATTTTGTCAATAAAGGCCTACTACTGGAGCGAAACAAAATGCTTCGATGCTCGTGGTTCGGCCTCACGCCCTCCGAGAGGCTTGGAAGAGACCTCATCTCAAAGGTGGATTCACAATGATCGAGTGTGTCGAACGTGAGCCCAGTAGCTCAAACCTAAGGGTTCAAAAGTTCTGCCGAAATCACATAGGACGTCATGTTACAATTTAGTCAATAAACGCCTACTACTGGAGCGAAACGGAATGCTTCGAGGCTCGTGGTTCGGCCGCACTACATCCGAGAGGCTTGGAAGAGACCTCATCTGAAAGGTGGTTTCACAACGATCGAGTGTGTCGAACGTCAGCACACTAGCTCTAACTTAAGGGTTCAAAAGTGCTGCCGAAATCACATAGGTTGTCATGTTACAATTTAGTCAATAAACGCCTAATACTGGAGCGAAACGGAATGCTTCGACGCTCGTGGTTCGGCCGCACTACATCCGAGAGGCTTGGAAGAGGACTCATCTGAAAGGTGGATTCACAACAATCGAGTGTGTCGAACGTCAGCACACTAGCTCTAACTTAAGGGTTCAAAAGTTCTGCCGAAATCACATAGGTCGTCATGTTACAATTTTGTCAATAAAGGCCAACTACTGGAGCGAAACGAAATGCTTCGATGCTCGTGATTCGGCCTCACGACCTCCGAGAGGCTTGGAAGAGACCTCATCTGAAAGGTGGATTCACAACGATCGAGTGTGTCGAACGTGAGCCCAGTAGCTCAAACCTAAGGGTTCAAAAGTTCTGCCGAAATCACATAGGTCGTCATGTTACAATTTAGTCAATAAAGGCCTACTACTGGAGCGAAACGAAATGCTTCGATGCTCGTGGTTCGGCCTCACGACCTCCGAGAGGCTTGGAAGAGACCTCATCTGAAAGGTGGATTCACAACGATCGAGTGTGTCGAACGTCAGCACACTAGCTCTAACTTAAGGGTTCAAAAGTTCTGCCGAAATCACATAGGTCGTCATGTTACAATTTAGTCAATAAAGGCCTACTACTAGAGCGAAACGAAATGGTTCGATGCTCGTGGTTCGGCCGCACTACATCCGAGAGGCTTGGAAGAGGACTCATCTGAAAGGTGGATTCACAACAATCGAGTGTGTCGAACGTCAGCACACTAGCTCTAACTTAAGGGTTCAAAAGTTCTGCCGAAATCACATAGGTCGTCATGTTACAATTTAGTCAATAAAGGCCTACTACTGGAGCGAAACGAAATGCTTCGATGCTCGTGGTTCGGCCTCACGAACTCCGAGAGGCTTGGAAGAGACCTCATCTGAAAGGTGGATTCACAACGATCGTGTGTGTCGAACGTCAGCACACTAGCTCTAACTTAAGTGTTTAAAAGTTCTGCCGAAATCACATAGATCGTCATGTTACAATTTAGTCAATAAAGGCCGAATACTGGAGCGAAACTGAATGCTTTGAAAGTCGCCGCGAGGTTGCACGAAGTCCGAGAGACTTGGAAGAAACCTCATCTGAAAGGTGGATTCACAACGATCGAGTGTGTCGAAGGTCAGCTCACTAGCTCAAACCTAAGGGTTCAAAAGTTCTGCCGAAATCACATAGGTCGTCATTTTACAATTTAGTCAATAAACGCCTACTTCTGGAGTGAAACGGAATGCTTCGACGCTCGCCTTTCGGCCGCACGACCTCCGAGAGGCTTGGAAGAGACCTCATCTGAAAGGTGGATTCACAACGATCGAGTGTATCGAACGTCAGCCCAGTAGGTAAAACTGAAGGGTTCAAAAGTTCTGCCGAAATCACATAGGTCGTCATTTTACAATTTAGTCAATAAAGGCCTACTACTGGAGCGAAACTGAATGCTTTGAAAGTCGCCGCGAGGTTGCACGAAGTCCGAGAGACTTGGAAGAAACCTCATCTGAAAGGTGGATTCACAACGATCGAGTGTGTCGAATGTCAGCCCTCTTGCTCAAACTTAAGGTGGTTTCACAACGATCGAGTGTATCGAACGTCAGCCCAGTAGGTCAAACTGAAGGGTTCAAAAGTTCTGCCGAAATCACATAGGTCGTCATTTTACAATTTAGTCAATAAAGGCCTACTACTGGAGTGAAACGGAATGCTTCGACGCTCGCCTTTCGGCCGCACGACCTCCGAAAGGATTGGAAGAGACCTCATCTGAAAGGTGGATTCACAACGATCGAGTGTGTCGAAGGTCAGCCCACTAGCTCAAACTGAAGGGTTCAAAAGTTCTGCCGAAATCACATAGGTCGTCATTTTACAATTTAGTCAATAAAGGCCTACTACTGGAGTGAAACGGAATGCTTCGACGCTCGCCTTTCGGCCGCACGACCTCTGAGAGGCTTGGAAGAGACCTCATTTGAAAGGTGGTTTCACAACGATCGAGTGTGTCGAATGTCCGCCTACTAGCTCAAACTGAAGGGTTCAAAAGTTCTGCCGAAATCACATAGGTCGTCATTTTACAATTTAGTCAATAAAGGCCGAATACTGGAGCGAAACTGAATGCTTTGAAAGTCGTTGCGAGGCCGCACGAAGTCCGAGAGGCTTGGAAAAGACCTCATCTGAAAGGTGGATTCACAACGATCGAGTGTGTCGAAGGTCAGCTCACTAGCTCAAACCTAAGGGTTCAAAAGTTCTGCCTGAAATCATATAGGTCGTCATGTTACAATTTAGTCAATAAACGCCTACTACTGGAGTGAAACGGAATGCTTCGACGCTTGCCTTTCGGCCGCACGACCTCTGAGAGGATTGGAAGAGACCTCATCTGAAAGGTGGATTCACAACGATCGAGTGTATCGAACGTCAGCCCAGTAGATCAAACTGAAGGGTTCAAAAGTTCTGCCGAAATCACATAGGTCGTCATGTTACAATTTAGTCAATAAACGCCTACTACTGGAGTGAAACGGAATGCTTCGACGCTCGCCTTTCGGCCGCACGACCTCCGAAAGGATTGGAAGAGACCTCATCTGAAAGGTGGATTCACAACGATCGAGTGTATCGAACGTCAGCCCAGTAGATCAAACTGAAGGGTTCAAAAGTTCTGCCGAAATCACATAGGTCGTCATGTTACAATTTAGTCAATAAACGCCTACTACTGGAGTGAAACGGAATGCTTCGACGCTTGCCTTTCGGCCGCACGACCTCCGAGAGGCTTGGAAGAGACCTCATCTGAATGGTGGATTCACAACGATCGAGTGTGTCGAAGGTCAGCCCACTAGCTCAAACTGAAGGGTTCAAAAGTTCTGCCGAAATCACATAGGTCGTCATTTTACAATTTAGTCAATAAAGGGCGAATACTGGAGCGAAACTGAATGCTTTGAAAGTCGCCGCGAGGCCGCACGCAATCCGAGAGGCTTGGAAGAAACCTCATCTGAAAGGTGGATTCACAACGATCGAGTGTGTCGAAGGTCAGCCCACTAGCTCAAACTGAAGGGTTCAAAAGTTCTGCCGAAATCACATAGGTCGTCATGTTACAATTTAGTCAATAAAGGCCTAATACTGGAGCGAAACTGAATGCTTCGATGCTCGTGGTCGGCCGCACGACATCCGAGAGGCTTGGAAGAGACCTCATCTGAAAGGTGGATTCACAACGATCGAGTGTGTCGAAGGTCAGCTCACTAGCTCAAACCTAAGGGTTCAAAAGTTCTGCCGAAATCACATAGGTCGTCATGTTACAATTTAGTCAATAAACGCCTACTACTGGAGCGAAACGGAATGCTTCGACGCTCGCCTGTTCGGCCGCACGACCTCCGAGAGGCTTGGAAGAGACCTCATCTGAAAGGTGGATTCACAACGATCGAGTGTGTCGAACGTCAGCCCAGTAGGTAAAACTGAAGGGTTCAAAAGTTCTGCCGAAATCACATAGGTCGTCATGTTACAATTTAGTCAATAAAGGCCGAATACTGGAGCGAAACTGAATGCTTTGAAAGTCGTTGCGAGGCCGCACGAAGTCCGAGAGGCTTGGAAAAAACCTCATCTGAAAGGTGGATTCACAACGATCGAGTGTGTCGAAGGTCAGCTCACTAGCTCAAACCTAAGGGTTCAAAAGTTCTGCTGAAATCATATAGGTCGTCATGTTACAATTTAGTCAATAAACGCCTACTACTGGAGTGAAACGGAATGCTTCGACGCTTGCCTTTCGGCCGCACGACCTCTGAGAGGATTGGAAGAGACCTCATCTGAAAGGTGGATTCACAACGATCGAGTGCATCGAACGTCAGCCCAGTAGATCAAACTGAAGGGTTCAAAAGTTCTGCCGAAATCACATAGGTCGTCATGTTACAATTTAGTCAATAAACGCCTACTACTGGAGTGAAACGGAATGCTTCGACGCTCGCCTTTCGGCCGCACGACCTCCGAAAGGATTGGAAGAGACCTCATCTGAAAGGTGGATTCACAACGATCGAGTGTATCGAACGTCAGCCCAGTAGATCAAACTGAAGGGTTCAAAAGTTCTGCCGAAATCACATAGGTCGTCATTTTACAATTTAGTCAATAAAGGCCGAATACTGGAGCGAAACTGAATGCTTTGAAAGTCGCCGCGAGGCCGCACGCAATCCGAGAGGCTTGGAAGAAACCTCATCTGAAAGGTGGATTCACAACGATCGAGTGTGTCGAAGGTCAGCTCACTAGCTCAAACCTAAGGGTTCAAAAGTTCTGCCGAAATCACATAGATCGTCATTTTACAATTTAGTCAATAAAGGCCTACTACTGGAGCGAAACTGAATGCTTTGAAAGTCGCCGCGAGGTTGCACGAAGTCCGAGAGACTTGGAAGAAACCTCATCTGAAAGGTGGATTCACAACGATCGAGTGTGTCGAATGTCAGCCCTCTTGCTCAAACTTAAGGTGGTTTCACAACGATCGAGTGTATCGAACGTCAGCCCAGTAGGTCAAACTGAAGGGTTCAAAAGTTCTGCCGAAATCACATAGGTCGTCATTTTACAATTTAGTCAATAAAGGCCGAATACTGGAGCGAAACTGAATGCTTTGAAAGTCGCCGCGAGGCCGCACGCAATCCGAGAGGCTTGGAAGAAACCTCATCTGAAAGGTGGATTCACAACGATCGAGTGTGTCGAAGGTCAGCTCACTAGCTCAAACCTAAGGGTTCAAAAGTTCTGCCGAAATCACATAGGTCGTCATTTTACAATTTAGTCAATAAACGCCTACTACTGGAGTGAAACGGAATGCTTCGACGCTCGCCTGTTCGGCCGCACGACCTCCGAGAGGCTTGGAAGAGACCTCATCTGAAAGGTGGATTCACAACGATCGAGTGTATCGAACGTCAGCCCAGTAGGTAAAACTGAAGGGTTCAAAAGTTCTGCCGAAATCACATAGGTCGTCATGTTACAATTTAGTCAATAAAGGCCTACTACTGGAGCGAAACTGAATGCTTCGATGCTCGTGGTTCGGCCTCACGACCTCCGAGAGGCTTGGAAGAGACCTCATCTGAAAGGTGGATTCACAACGATCGAGTGTGTCGAACGTCAGCACACTAGCTCTAACTTAAGGGTTCAAAAGTTCTGCCGAAATCACATAGGTCGTCATGTTACAATTTAGTCAATAAAGGCCTACTACTGGAGCGAAACGAAATGCTTCGATGCTCGTGGTTCGGCCTCACGACCTCCGAGAGGCTTGGAAGAGACCTCATCTGAAAGGTGGATTCACAACGATCGAGTGTGTCGAAGGTCAGCTCACTAGCTCAAACCTAAGGGTTCAAAAGTTCTGCCGAAATCACATAGGTCGTCATGTTACAATTTAGTCAATAAAGGCCTACTACTGGAGCGAAACGAAATGCTTCGATGCTCGTGGTTCGGCCTCACGACCTCCGAGAGGCTTGGAAGAGACCTCATCTGAAAGGTGGATTCACAACGATCGAGTGTGTCGAAGGTCAGCTCACTAGCTCAAACCTAAGGGTTCAAAAGTTCTGCCGAAATCACATAGGTCGTCATTTTACAATTTAGTCAATAAAGGCCGAATACTGGAGCGAAACTGAATGCTTTGAAAGTCGCCGCGAGGTTGCACGAAGTCCGAGAGACTTGGAAGAAACCTCATCTGAAAGGTGGATTCACAACGATCGAGTGTGTCGAATGTCAGCCCTCTTGCTCAAACTTAAGGTGGTTTCACAACGATCGAGTGTATCGAACGTCAGCCCAGTAGGTCAAACTGAAGGGTTCAAAAGTTCTGCCGAAATCACATAGGTCGTCATTTTACAATTTAGTCAATAAAGGCCTACTACTGGAGTGAAACGGAATGCTTCGACGCTCGCCTTTCGGCCGCACGACCTCTGAGAGGCTTGGAAGAGACCTCATTTGAAAGGTGGTTTCACAACGATCGAGTGTGTCGAATGTCCGCCTACTAGCTCAAACTGAAGGGTTCAAAAGTTCTGCCGAAATCACATAGGTCGTCATTTTACAATTTAGTCAATAAAGGCCGAATACTGGAGCGAAACTGAATGCTTTGAAAGTCGTTGCGAGGCCGCACGAAGTCAGAGAGGCTTGGAAAAAACCTCATCTGAAAGGTGGATTCACAACGATCGAGTGTGTCGAAGGTCAGCTCACTAGCTCAAACCGAAGGGTTCAAAAGTTCTGCCGAAATCACATAGGTCGTCATGTTACAATTTAGTCAATAAAGGCCGAATACTGGAGCGAAACTGAATGCTTTGACAGTCGCCGCTCGGCCCCACAACCGTCCAGAGACTTGGAGGAGACCTCCCCTGAAAGGTGGATTCACAACGATCGAGTGTGTCGAAGGTCAGCTCACTAGCTCAAACTGAAGGGTTCAAAAGTTCTGCCGAAATCACATACGTCGTCATTTTACAATTTAGTCAATAAAGGCCGAATACTGGAGCGAAACTGAATGCTTTGAAAGTTGCCGCGAGGCCGCACGAAGTCCGAGAGGCTTGGAAAAAACCTCATCTGAAAGGTGGATTCACAACGATCGAGTGTGTCGAAGGTCAGCTCACTAGCTCAAACCTAAGGGTTCAAAAGTTCTGCTGAAATCATATAGGTCGTCATGTTACAATTTAGTCAATAAACGCCTACTACTGGAGTGAAACGGAATGCTTCGACGCTTGCCTTTCGGCCGCACGACCTCTGAGAGGATTGGAAGAGACCTCATCTGAAAGGTGGATTCACAACGATCGAGTGTATCGAACGTCAGCCCAGTAGATCAAACTGAAGGGTTCAAAAGTTCTGCCGAAATCACATAGGTCGTCATGTTACAATTTAGTCAATAAACGCCTACTACTGGAGTGAAACGGAATGCTTCGACGCTCGCCTTTCGGCCGCACGACCTCCGAAAGGATTGGAAGAGACCTCATCTGAAAGGTGGATTCACAACGATCGAGTGTATCGAACGTCAGCCCAGTAGATCAAACTGAAGGGTTCAAAAGTTCTGCCGAAATCACATAGGTCGTCATGTTACAATTTAGTCAATAAACGCCTACTACTGGAGTGAAACGGAATGCTTCGACGCTTGCCTTTCGGCCGCACGACCTCCGAGAGGCTTGGAAGAGACCTCATCTGAAAGGTGGATTCACAACGATCGAGTGTATCGAACGTCAGCCCAGTAGGTAAAACTGAAGGGTTCAAAAGTTCTGCCGAAATCACATAGGTCGTCATTTTACAATTTAGTCAATAAAGGCCTACTACTGGAGCGAAACTGAATGCTTTGAAAGTCGCCGCGAGGTTGCACGAAGTCCGAGAGACTTGGAAGAAACCTCATCTGAAAGGTGGATTCACAACGATCGAGTGTGTCGAATGTCAGCCCTCTTGCTCAAACTTAAGGTGGTTTCACAACGATCGAGTGTGTCGAATGTCAGCCCTCTTGCTCAAACTTAAGGTGGTTTCACAACGATCGAGTGTATCGAACGTCAGCCCAGTAGGTCAAACTGAAGGGTTCAAAAGTTCTGCCGAAATCACATAGGTCGTCATTTTACAATTTAGTCAATAAAGGCCTACTACTGGAGTGAAACGGAATGCTTCGACGCTTGCCTTTCGGCCGCACGACCTCTGAGAGGATTGGAAGAGACCTCATCTGAAAGGTGGATTCACAACGATCGAGTGTATCGAACGTCAGCCCAGTAGATCAAACTGAAGGGTTCAAAAGTTCTGCCGAAATCACATAGGTCGTCATGTTACAATTTAGTCAATAAACGCCTACTACTGGAGTGAAACGGAATGCTTCGACGCTCGCCTTTCGGCCGCACGACCTCCGAAAGGATTGGAAGAGACCTCATCTGAAAGGTGGATTCACAACGATCGAGTGTGTCGAACGTCAGCCCACTAGCTCAAACTGAAGGGTTCAAAAGTTCTGCCGAAATCACTTAGGTCGTCATTTTACAATTTAGTCAATAAAGGCCGAATACTGGAGCGAAACTGAATGCTTTGAAAGTCGCCGCGAGGCCGCACGCAATCCGAGAGGCTTGGAAGAGACCTCATCTGAAAGGTGGATTCACAACGATCGAGTGTGTCGAAGGTCAGCTCACTAGCTCAAACCTAAGGGTTCAAAAGTTCTGCCGAAATCACATAGGTCGTCATTTTACAATTTAGTCAATAAAGGCCTACTACTGGAGCGAAACTGAATGCTTTGAAAGTCGCCGCGAGGTTGCACGAAGTCCGAGAGACTTGGAAGAAACCTCATCTGAAAGGTGGATTCACAACGATCGAGTGTGTCGAATGTCAGCCCTCTTGCTCAAACTTAAGGTGGTTTCACAACGATCGAGTGTATCGAACGTCAGCCCAGTAGGTCAAACTGAAGGGTTCAAAAGTTCTGCCGAAATCACATAGGTCGTCATTTTACAATTTAGTCAATAAAGGCCGAATACTGGAGCGAAACTGAATGCTTTGAAAGTCGTTGCGAGGCCGCACGAAGTCCGAGAGGCTTGGAAAAAACCTCATCTGAAAGGTGGATTCACAACGATCGAGTGTGTCGAAGGTCAGCTCACTAGCTCAAACCTAAGGGTTCAAAAGTTCTGCTGAAATCATATAGGTCGTCATGTTACAATTTAGTCAATAAACGCCTACTACTGGAGTGAAACGGAATGCTTCGACGCTCGCCTTTCGGCCGCACGACCTCTGAGAGGCTTGGAAGAGACCTCATTTGAAAGGTGGTTTCACAACGATCGAGTGTATCGAACGTCAGCCCAGTAGATCAAACTGAAGGGTTCAAAAGTTCTGCCGAAATCACATAGGTCGTCATGTTACAATTTAGTCAATAAAGGCCGAATACTGGAGCGAAACGGAATGCTTCGAATTACATATTAGAATATAAAGTGTTCTATATTACCTTCAATGAGCTTTCTTTTTAAAACCAATATACACGTTGCAATCATATGTTCAGAACAAGTTGATGATACACTTTCAAAAAGTTACACATTGTACACAAACATTTTATCTTCAATAAGTGATTCATGAGTCTCCTTAAGCTTTGGCTTTCAACTTCAAATGGATAACGTGGTTACCATAGTAACACGTTGGCCCAGCGCATCAGTGGACACGGGAGCAGGAACGCCACAGCCATGGATCACATCGATGGGCGTGCATTTTTACATTACATATTTAATAGTTCACAAATAAAAATTCATATTCTTCACCTGATTTGACGTAAACGCGTGTACACGCACATTTCCCCCATCAAGGAGTTTGTAAAGTGCGAGCCCAGACACAGTAAACTTGAAATGAACGCCACATTGCACACACCACTGGAGTGTGGCGCTCGACTTGGCACAACAGCACAAAAGCCATGAAGGCAAAAAGGCAGCAGCGCACACTGGATGCAGAAACAGTACCCGACGACAGTGGAGCTTGGCAATGCTCGACCGTGAGCGGAAACGAGCATGTTCCTGCACGCGCTATCGTTTAGGATGCCCCTCGCAGCAAGCATCGGCTTAGACTAAACATGCTTTCGCAAACGACCAATTTGCCCATTTGGCCGACTTGATTTCTTCATTGATCCTATCGTGTTTCTGAACGCACGGGAGGGATGGTTTGGTGGACCCGGGGGTGGTGGGAGATTGGACAGCAAACCCACGAGAGCAAGACGATAAGAACAATTGCGAACTACTGGCAAAGCAAACATTCACATTGGTGCATTACATCTCGAGTCAGCTGATCGTGAACCACCCCCGTGACCTCTTTAGTTGAGGTCACGACAAGCCAAACAAAGTCAAAACCACTTGAGCACCTTGCATGTGCACATCATTATCAGTAGTATTATTAACAGCTCAACACACAAATACAGTCAATGTTTTTCCTTTCTGTTCAACGTCCAAGATTTCTGCACATCGGCTTCTGGTGCCATTGAAGGTTGCGTGACGTAGAAACAAGGTGTCCCCGAAAAGTCTCATTTCAGTCTGAAGGCGGTTTCCATCGTGTCGTTTCTAAAAGATGTTCTGTACTCTGCTGCATGCAGGCAACGTTTGTGACAAAATGACAGAATTGTAGGCTCTTTCATTAGCACAGCAGGCCAGTGGAGGAGCAATGCGAGTGATCCCGCTTCCTAAAAATAAATGCACAGTAAGGAAACGCAAAACAGCTCATCTTTGCCGCCTACGCCGCAGTCAGGACAGCGGGTGCCGGCAGATAAGAGGACGACGTCTCCTCACTCGCGGCGGTCAAGGTGAGGGGCCGGAAAAGATCATCAGTTGCCTGGCGATTCTGCTTCGGGAGTCGTACGCTTGGCATCCCGTGTTCCTAAAGCGGCACGACCGCAGGCGATTACAAACTCCAAATGCGCGCTCGTACAAAAACCACGCTGTATCCTATAGGTTGGATATCATTGGCGTTGGGTGGAATACTTGCATGTGCAAAACCATTACTTTTCAGGAAAACAAAATAACGACGCAATTTTAGGACCAATTATCATGTATAAAATATTTTTTGGATTGAAAATGTCAGAGAGGTATTCCTTTTTTTTTTTTTTTTTTTTTAAATCACTACTCATGCTACTTTGTGTTGAAAACAATCGGAGCTGGCACGCTGACATCTAATTATGTTAATGTCGCAACCTACATCGGCAGTGTGCAAGCACGCATGTCCTCAGGACAAAGGCTACTTCGGTGGGTGAGGCTCTCAAAAAGGAAAGGAGAAAACATTGGTGGACAATATGGAAAGGGGGGAAAAGGAATGCTGTGTGAAAGCTTCAAGTAGCTGGCCATGCAGCTGCAAATTCTACCTCACCAGGCCACTAGAGGGAAGCAAAGTAACCTGCTCAAAACAACAGTCCAAATTCCAATTTGTCTGCTCGATGACTTGGGGTGCGCTTTATCGGCTGTTCCAACCTGAGAGCGAGCGAGCGAGCGAGCGGTTTGACTTCTGCTTGTGGAGCTTTTCCTTCTCCCTCTTCACCTTGGCACGATCTTAAGCGTTATGCTGCGACGCACCAACCCCTGAATGCACGTGGCACAACGAACACAAGCACGCACGCCAGGGTGTTTCGCAATCCTTACCTCCTCAGAGCAGTGCATTAGTGGACAGATCCAGTGGATGTCATCCAGTTTGTGGAGGTCAGCACTCAGGCTGTTCGGGGTTAAGCGGAGCCCCTCTTCCTCAGGGAACTCGGACTGAGGAGGATCAGATGGCCAAAAGTGGCAGCAGCTAGTGGCGAGAGAGCTTACCGGATGTTTTCCATCCAGAAGCAGGGTTGTCTCAGCCTGGACAACTTTGCTGCTGTTGACAATTTCCACGGCTGTGCTGCGACTCCAAAACTGAAAATTAACAACACTGGTTTGAGTGATGTATCCAAAACCTACAAAACATGTATTTTGGGGAATTCAAGTCAAACATTTGGGGTTAGTGCTACATCAAAAGCAGAGTTGTGGCGCACTTTTCTTTTTAAATCCATGACATGTCAGGCCACATGTTCTCTGGACGACAGTAAAGTAGTCCTGTAACATTAGTCGAGCCCTGCGCTCACTTTAACCGCGTACATCAGAATACGGTACAAAAATGCTATGAAATTCACACAACACGCCGCGCTGTAAAAGCTGTATCACGGGTACTTCGCACTGATGCACTCCGGGATGGTTTGGGGTTGACACGTAACAGCGTCCCCGCACATCTCATGTACAAATGTGCATCGAGCGTCTGCTGTCCCGTCTGGACCCATCTGCCTACACCTGGCGTCCCTACCTCAGGGCTGGACGGCTCGGCCTCGGCCAGCACCGTGGCGCTGGCGTTGACGGCGTGTGCCAGCTCCTGCTTGCTCCACCGGCTTGTGGGTCTTGGCGGCCTCGCGGATCCCGGGGAGGAGTGAAAACAGGAAGCGACGATATATCAAGTGTTATCATAAAAACAATGGTACGTCAATGTCATGGGAGTGTGTTCCGGTTTTGGTCTCCCCCCTGTTTCACACCCACATCTTCACCACCTGTGCCTCGTTCACCCTAATGACCCCTTGTATTTAACCTTGTGTCTCATTCGCTCTCGTCGCCAGTTCGTTGTACCTTGTCGTCGCGTTCCAGCGTTCCTTGTTTCCAGGTCACAGACTCACAGTAAGACTAGACCCTGTTCCCATTATCCACCGACCTATACCCGTATATTAAACCCCTCTTTTTGGAAACTGTCCATTTGTTTTGGAGTCGTGCATTTTTGGGTCCTATTCTCTGTTCCGTTCATGACAGTCAAGTTAGGACATCATTCTGTTGGATATACAGGGACTTATAGGGACATTGCAAAACATTTGGCTATTATGGGGTTCATTTCTAAATTGAAACACAAAATGGTAGTGTTGTAAAAAGAAAAGCAAATACAAGGACAGCAGATCACATTTTTTGGGGGGGGGGGGGAATTATATATAAAAAATACATTATCAATACAGATCTAACCTAATAAATAGCACAATTGAAAACAACCATTATTATTTATATAGCAAAGGCGAATCCATTGCAATTAATAAATAAATATTACTGGATAAAATATAAATAGACACACAAATTCAAAACACAAAAATGTGGAATGGACAGTGGACCCAAGTCCACTATGGACGACGACGCCAACAGGCGCGTCACCAGGAACGGGAACGGGAGGACAGTAAGACGGTTAATTAGCCACTTTATTAATGATCATTATTCGTTTCTTTTCTTCTTTTTCGTGGTGCCCAAGCCTGAGGAAGACCCTCGAAGGTCGAAACGTCGCGACGGGCACTCTATAGCGCTCCCTTTTTTTTCTCCGTTTGTCAATGACCTCATTAGTTTACTTCTCGCCACTAGAGGGCAATACAGCCCCGTACATAACACAGGACACACCTAGGCCAATAAGGACACGCACACAAAAAAAACAACGTCTTTCTTTTTTCTTTTTTTAATCAAAAACCAAGACTAAGAAAAGTGGATAAAAGTAATAAAAATAAGCATAAATTCATAGAAATATGACAATAAAAAAGAAAAACAAAAAAACAGCCTAAGCAAAGGAGCTGACCCAAAAAGTGTGTGTCATGCATCTGTATAATATGAGTTGCACTTTTTGAATTGAACTGCCCAACTAAATTGAGCTTTTGACACCATTGTAATTCATTGAGATGTACTGGTAGGTTCGTTTTCTTATAGTGTATTCAATGCAAATTCAGTGAGTACTCTTTATTTTAGTAGAAGTGTGTGCGTGTGTTTGTTTGTTTGTTTGCTCATATGTGCAAATGTGTGTGTGTGTGTGTGTGTGTTTGTGTATTTTGTATTATTAACGCCTCCTGTTGAACAGTTTTCATCCCAGGCTATTTGTGAAGGATTTACAGCCAGCCTCCCACTGAAAGCATTCCTGTTCAGTCTGATATGAGTGTGTGTGTGTGCGTGTGCATGCATGCGTGGGCACATGTGTGTGTGTGTGTGTAATTGGATTATTTGCCAGCAGAGGACTGTGTGTTGTTAGGAGGATGCTAACTGGGGCTGCAGATGCGACACATGCAACTGTAAAGGGGCTCAATCATCTGGGATGACAGTCTCCTGCACGCACGCACACACAGAATAAGTCCAAACCTCGTGGGAATGTGAAACAAACGACCACACACATTCTCGTCCTGCCCACACCTCTTCACGCATGCGCACACGCAGTGACACGTGCGCACACAAATGATGTTAGACAGCGTGCTCACGCGCTCATGCCAACCGAGTTACATATAACCCACTTCATTGTAAATGAGAAATGGACTTTCACCTTTATCGCGCTTTTCTACCTCTGGACTCTTAAAGCCCGCTAACAGGCACACGCACGCACACGCACACACATTCTTCATCCCTAGCCCGTTCCTACTCTGATCACATTCCTGATTCCCATCACCTTCCTTATGTGATGATATTCCACTTTCCAGTCACATTCTTCTTCCAATGACATTCCTTCTCCACGTCACGTTCGCCGTCCGAATCGCATTCCTCGTGTTGTGATCACATTCCTCGTCCCGATGACTTTCCGAGGCAGCGTCATGAGGACTGTTGGTGTTTTTCACTTTTATCTAGGCTAAACAGGCCTCCTTCACTGCCTTTGATGTCTGTTTTGAGCACTCATTAGCAAAAAGAATCACATTTCAAAGTGGAAACAATTCAAAAAACACACGCAAGGCTGGGAGGGTCAGAGTTCATGCCGACCAATGAAACACGAGCACCTGAGGTCAACTGAGCTGAACTCCATCAGCGCAAGGTCAGTTGTGGTCGTCGTCATCACCATCATCATTATCATCTTCATCATGTTTCTCCTCACCCTCATCATCATCTCCCTTGGTGAGTCATGTGAGCAGCAGTGCCCGCCTCTTCATCTTCAGCAGTTCCAACACTGACTCACTTTGTGGGTTTTTCTCTTTGTGTGTTGTTGTGTTTGTGTAAATAGTTTTTTTTGCCCACCCAGGCGGTATCTCCTTCAAGCTCAGGTCCTCTACCAGATGCCTGGGAGCTTGAGGGTTCTGAGCAGGATCTTAGCTGTGCTCAGTATTAGGCTCTTCTGCACAGAGATGTTGGATGTTGTTCCTGGTATCTGCTGGATCCTCCCAGCTTGGGGGTTATTGCCGACGGGCTCCACTATTGCAACGAGTGGCTGGATGGCTCAGTGGGTAACACTGCTGGCTTTGGACACAGGGTAGAGGGGTTGAAATCCATGTCAGGGCAAAACAGTAACATCCAGGTGGGTCCTTGTGCAAGACCCTTCACGCTATATGCCAATAACTTGGATGAGCGATGAACATAATGATAGTCATACCGGCTCAGACGTCACCCGAGTCAACAAGATCTGCGTCAGGTATTAGGGAACTACAACACTGATGAGAAATTGGCTACTGGAAAAAGAGCAAGGCATTCACGGAGCAGTGTGGAAAACAAGGTACTGATGGAGTGCTCCTATATATATCTATATCTATATCTATATCTATATCTATATATATATATATACACGTTTTCTGTACCGCTTATCGTCACGCAGGTCTCAGGCATTCTGGAGCCTATCACAGCTGACTTTGGGCGAGAGGCGGGGCACACCCTGAACTGGTCGCCAGCCAATTGCAGGGCACATATAGACAAACAACCATTCTCACTCACATTCACACCTACGGGAAATTGAGAGTTTTCAGTTAATCAACCATGCATGTTTTTGGGATTTACAGTTTCCTGACGGGCAGGACACAGCAGTGGGGGACGCCACGTCATCCACACGCAACATCAGCACCGGGGCACCCCAAGGATATGTTCTCTCTCCGCTGCTCTTCTCTCTCTACACGAACGACTGACTGCACGTCAAACTCCTGAAGTTTGCTGACGACACCACAGTCATCAGCCTCATCAAAGACGGTGACGACAAGAAGTGGGGGCAGCTGGAGCTGCGCTGCAGAAGACACAACCTGGAGCTGAACACACTCAAGACTGTAAAAATTATCTTGGACTTCAGGAAGCATCCATCACCAAAGCTGCCTCTCACGCTGTGCAACTGCCGCGTGTCAACTGTCAAGACCTTCCTGAAGCTTCTGAGGAAGCACGGCCTGCCAGCGGTCCTGTTGAGGCACTTCTACACAGCAGTCATTGAATCAGTTCTAACTTCATCCATCACAGTCTGGTTTGGTGCTGCGACAAAAAAGGACAAACAGACAATCACGACTGCCGAAAAAAATGGTACGGTAGCCCCCGACCCACCCTTGAGGACTGTCAGGTTTTGGGTTTTTGAAGGCAAGGCAAAAACGTGGAGGACCCAAGTGCATGGAAGCAAGCAGGTAAGTCAGTAGTGCAGGAGTATAAAACAAATATATTTAATTCCAAAAACAAAGGAAAACAAGCATCATGGAAAAATCTAAATACTAAATTAACAAAGTCCAAAATCTCAACACAACGTAACAAAGGAACACTTGAGTAAAGCCAAAACAAGAAGCAAGACCTGACTGGTGAAATGACTGAGTGACATAACTGGCGACTATGACGTGACGCAGACAGTGACAAACACCTGACAATGACAATGACAATGAAACGACAGAACTGAAAGAAACCAGGGAACTATATACACACAAATTGACGACACAACGAGGAACACCTGAACAAGACACAAGTGGCAGGAGGGAACTGATTGGTCGACACAAGGTAGAAGGTTGCCGAGAGCAGGTGGACACAATAATGAAATAAGCATTTATTTAATGTATTAATGTGTGTATTTTAGAAGAGCACTTCCTGTTCCTTTTTGCCGCTGTTTACCATTTACCGAGGCAGACCCAGAGAGCGGGAATCCTCAATAGGACGCCACAGCAGATGGGAACGTACACACACGAGGTGTTTCCTTGTGCATCGCACACCCCCATGCCTTGAAAACATTTGCATTAGGCATCCTTCATCTCCACATCCTCCTCGCTTATATCGCCATCCTCAATCTTTTCTTCACACTCCCCGTGTGCGTGTGTGAGATATCGATATTCACTTTCCTTCTTGTTTTTGATTGACCCCCACCCACACAGCTGCCTATTTTGTGTGTGTGTGTGTAAGCAGGATAACAAACGAGGTCATCAAGCGGTCGCGTTGCCTTCGATGATTTGACAGCCCGACGACCCTAACCCTTATGGGTGTGGCCCTGCGTGTTGGTTTGGGATTGTGTACCCCAAAATGGGGAGGACATTACTTTGCTGTTGGGTTAATCCAATGTGACTCAAAAGTGGTCTAAAATATATTGAACGATAATGACTGAATTTATTTTGAATTCCAGTGTTTTCTGACCCCCCTCTGTGATGTGTGACATTATCACACATAGCAAACACACACTATTTCTTCTGGAAAAGTTAGCATTCATAACATTAAATACAATACTTATTAAATGATTAACCCAACCAAGTAAATAGCATCCATTGTTTTATATTCTTTTGACGTGAACATAAACTTTTCAATACACACTCTATGTAACGAGGATTTAATCACATCACAGCATTTATTTCTCGTCCTGGCACGTCAAAGATCACATTCTGAATAAATTCTCAAGTTTTGGGTAATTACCAACAAATACATGGAATGCTTTGAAGCACACTTCAACCACACACAAACGGGATGGCTGCCCCATTTAGTATAATTGAAATAATGATAATATTTATGATAACATGTGTTTGTGAGCATGGTGCATGGTGCATGGCTGGCGACCACTTCAGGGTGTACACTCTCAAGGCAAATAAGACACAGATCTTCAATAGATCTCTGGAACTGTGCGAAGTACCATCCTATTTCAAACGCTCCACCATCATTCCAGTCCCCAAGAAAACTACAATCTCAGGTCTGAATGACTACAGGCATGTCACCTTGACATCTGTGGTCATGAAGTCCTTTGAAAGTCTCGTGCTGGACCACCTCAAGAGCATCACAGGTCCCCTGGCCTCACCACTGTTTTATAAACTTTGCCCTTCATCCGAGCATAGACTCTTCTGTCATATAACATACCTGACACCTTCCTCCACCCGTTCCAACCTGCTTGGACCCGTTTCTTCACTTCCTGACCACACTCGCCATTGCTCTGGACGGTCGACCCCAACTATTTCAAGTCCTCCACCCTCGTTCTCTCTTCTCCCTGTCGCCTCACTCTTGCCCCACCACCCCTCTCATTCATCTACATATATTATCTTACTTCGGCTAATCTTAATCCTTTCTCCTTGCATGCCTCCATCTTTCTAACTGTTCCTCCACCTGCTCCCTGCTTTCACTGCAGATCACAATGGCATCTGCAAACATCATGGTCCACGGGGACTCCAGTCTAACCTCATCTGTCAGCCTATCCATCAGCGCTGCAAACAGGAAGGGGCTCAGAGCTGATCCCTGATGCACTCCAACCTCCACCTTCAATTTATCTGTCACACCGACAGCACACCTCGCCGCTGTTCTGCTGCCCTCGTACATGTCCTGTATTATTCTAACATACTTCTCTGCCACTCCAGACTTCCGCTTGCAGTACCACAGTTCCTCTCTGGGTACTCTGTCATAGGCATTCTCTAGATCCACAAAGACACATTGTAGTTCCTTCTGACCTTCTCTGTACTTTTCCATCAACATCCTCAAGGCAAATAATGCATCTGTGGTACTCTTTTTAGGCATGAAACCATACTGTTGCTCGCAAATACTCACTTCTGTCCTGAGTCGAGCCTCCACGACTCTTTCCCATAACTTGATTGTGTGGCTCATCAATTTTATTCCTCTCTAGTTCCCACAGCTCTGCACATCACCCTTGTTCTTCAAAATGGGCACCAGCACACTTTTCCTCCATTCCTCAGGCATCTTCTCACGCGCTAGAATTCTATTGAACAAGCTGGTCAAAAACTCCACAGCCACCTCTCCTAGATGCTTCTATACCTCCACAAGAATGTCATCGGGACCAACTGCCTTTCCATTTTTTATCCTCTTTAGTGCCTTTCTAACTTCCCCCTGACTAATCATTGTCAGTTCATGGTCCACCACACTTGCCTCTTCTACTCTTCCTTCTCTCTCATTTTCCTCATTCATCAACTATTCAAAGTATTCTTTCCATCTACCCAGCACACTACTGGCATCCCTCAACACATTTCCATTTCTCTCCTTAATCACCCTAACCTGCTGCACATCCTTCCCATCTCTATCCTTCTGTCTGGCCAGCCTGTATAGATCATTTTCTCCTTCTTTAGTGTCCAACCTGGCATACATGTCATCATATGCCTCTTGTTTGGCCTTTGCCACCTCTACCTTTGCCCCGTGTCGCATCTCAATGTATTCCTTTCGCCTCTCCTCGGTCCTCTCAGTGTCCAGCATCTTCTTAGCTAACCTTTTTCCTTGTATGATTTCCTGTACTGTGAGGTTCCACCACCAAGTCTTCTTCTCTCCTTTCCTGCCAGAAGATACACCAAGTACTCTCCTGGCTGCCTCTCTGATCACCTTGGCTGCAGCGGTTCAGTCTTCTGGAAGCTCCTCCTGTCCACCGAGAGCCTGTCCCACCTCTTCCCGAAAAGCTGCACAACACTCGTCCTGTCTCAGCTTCCACCACATGGTTCTCTGCTCTGCCTTTGTCTTCCTAATCTTCCTCCCCAGCACCAGAGTCATCTTCTTCGCTGTCTAGCCACACTCTCCCCTACCACTACCTTACAGTCGGTAACCTTCAAATTACATCGTCTGCACAAGATGTAAACCACCTGCGTGCTTCTACCTCTCCTCTAGTAGGCCAACCATCCTGTGACCCTCCAACTGTTCGTCATCCCCTCTCTTGAGACTCTGTTAGTTTTGGACTTCCCTGGCTGAAGAAGCACAACCGCACCATCGTTTGGAGCAACCTGTCTCTTACCGGTTGGAGCCATTTTTGCCATTGTCATTGTCTTCTATCAGCTGTCCCGACCTCCAGTGAACCTCAGCCACCAGTCACACCACCATCTCTCTCTCGAGTCCCTAAAGAATACCACAACCTCTCTCCTATTTTCCGTAAGGATTTGGCCATCTCTCTACTCCCCCACCGCCCCTATGACTGAGCCATCGACCTCCTTCCCGGAGCCCCCGTCTCCTCTTGTCGTCTCTTTAACCTTTCACGCCCTGAAAAGAGTGTCATGGAGACCTATATTTGGGACTCCCTAGCTTCTGGGATCATCCGCCCCTCCTCCTCTCCCCGGCTGCTGGTTTCTTCTTTGTTGTGAAGCAAGATTCTACTCTCCGCCCCTGCATTGACTTTTGGGGACCCAACGACATCACTGTTAAAAACAAATCCCCCCTTCCCCTCATTGACTCTTCGTTCGAACTCCTCTCAACGCCCAGATCTTCACAAAGTTGGACCTGCGCAACGCTTATCACCTCATCCGCATTAGAGAGGGGGAAGAATGGAAAACTGCCTTCAATACCCCCCTAGGACACTTTGAGTACCTGGTCATGCCCTTTGGGTTAACCAACGCCCCTGCAGTTTTCCAGACTTTCGTCAACGACGTCCTCCGGGACATGCTAAACCGGTTTGTTTTCGTCTACCTCGACGACATCATCATTTTCTCCCGCTCATTGGAGGAACACCAATAACATGTCCGCCAAGTGCTTCAGCGTCTCCTAGAGAACCGTCTCTTTGTCAAACCTGAAAAATGTGAGTTCCACGCTTCCGCTGTACACTTCCTAGGATACGTCATCGCTAAGGGAAAGCTACAAACAGACCTGTCGAAGATCCAGGCAGTCGTCAACTGGCCCATCCTCTCCACCCGCAAGGAGCTTCAACGCTTCCTGGGATTTGCAAACTTCTATCGCCAATTCATCCTAAACTACAGTAAAGTGCCCGGCCCCCTCACCAGCCTCACCTCTACCAACTCCCCGTTTCATTGGACACCTGCTACTTCCCTAGCCTTCGAACGCCTGAAGGAACTCTTTACCAATGCCCCTGTACTAAGGCACCCTGACCCCTCCCTTCAGTTCGTGGTAGAGGTTGACGCCTCTATTGCCGCACTTATGTGGTACATTGGCCTACTCGTCGGCTGTACTTTGCATTTGAAGGAAGTTGCTTGATTGCCTGTGCTTACATCTAGCCTCCTGTGTTCTGCTTCTGCTCCAGTGCCTTCCTGTGTCTCCTGCGACTTCACCTGCCCCGACCACACTGCCAGGGTCACTCACCTGCTCACCCTTCAGCCTTCCGCATGCTCCTGCCCTCATGGACCACCCACAAGCGTCTGGATTCGGGATCCAGCACCATCCACAATAAACCCCCTCTCTAACCGCTTCTTCTGTCTCCGTCTGCTTTTGGGTCCAGTTTAAAATATCTGGTTACCAACCTTTACAACATTTTTACTATGTTTTGAAGGACATGCGTCATTTCCGGGCCATCATTTGCAGTGCGCCACCAACCAGGCCACCGCAGGAAATGAATAGGGAATTCCCTAAATATAAAAGATAAAATACTGACAGATACAGCAAGATGTTGGAGGAGTTGATTGGCTTAATCAGCATTGTGTCATCTCCTCTAGTAGTGGCTTGGGTGAAAATGACTTTTTTTTTTTTAACAAAAAAAAAATTGAAAATGTTGATTATAGCTTTAACATCCAACAATAACGAACCTGAACCTTAAATATTTTGTCCTTGTAGTGTATTCAAGGTTGGAAAAGGATTTGCAAATCATTGTATTCTGTTTCAACCAATGTCCCAACTTTGGGGAATTGGGGTTTGTACACAAGTAAGGAAAAGGCACGATGGAGAGATTTGACATGACCGCGTTAGTAGCTATGTGGAACTCTTCTCATCATGATGAGTGACAGCTGTCAATCATCTGTCATTCATCATGATACAGAGTAACCATCACTTTAAACAGCTTTTTATTCTTTTCATTCGTTTTATTTCCTCTCTTGCAGCATTTCTTCAAAAGTCACCTCTGCTGTCAGACGTGTGTGTGTGTGTGTGTCTGTGTGTGTGTGGCAAGAGAATTAGAGCTGTCACTAGTCTGATAATGTTATGTCGACAAAGTGCTCCTTTCACATGCACGCATGCAGACGCACGCACACACACACACACACACATACACACACAGGGTTGGGAACAATCCTTAGCTGTCTCTTTGTATCAAGTGGTCTTTTTGTGACGCTGTCTGAGCTCCCCAGTATGTAGCAAGATGTGATGTGTGTTTGTGTGCGCGTGTGCTACTCAGCTGTTGAATTGCTATCTTAAAGGTGACCTCACACACACACACACACACACACAGAAGATTTACACTTAAATCTAAAGTGCTGTAAATTGGACACTGCAGGATCCTTTTTGTGTAAGAATGTGTGTGTCTGTGTGTGAGTGAGCGTGTGCTTTTGTGTGTGCGCTTGGGGTTGTACAGATTAGTTGATTGGCAGAGGTGGGTAGAAACGCGATATCTTTACTCCGTTACGTTTCCTCAAGTAGCATTTTGGATAAATTGTACTGTGTCTGAGTAGGTTTAATGCATCATACTTTTTACTTGTACTTGAGTATTTATGTTAAGAAGAAAAGGTACTTTTACTCCGTTACAGTGATATTACATGCCACTTGCTACTTTTTTTAATCAATTATTCCGTGCTCGATCGATTTTTAGACTTCGCCTTATACTTTCACATAGGGTGCTGGTTTGCCAATCCAACGTTATCACTGGTGTCATTGGAATCCAGTTCACCAATCGAACAGCACAAGGCAGCCACATGACCGCACACAAAGCATTCGCAGGCCAATCAAAGTGACTCATACTGGAGGGGAAAATTGACAGTGCGACTTTACATTACAGACTTCGAAATGCAACAGGTTTGTCATCCAGCGTAGTCTTGAATTGTGACCACCCAAACTTGGCTTATTGCAACCCACACTTGAGAAGACACCTTGCGGTCAGTTGCAGATGTTTTTTTGTTGTTGTTTTGGCTGTGCAACATTTCTTCTAACTATTTGATGGTCATAAGTCACTGTAAAACATGCATCTTTGGGTGACGTTCTGTAATCTCACTCTCTCGCTCGCTTGGACACGCACGCACACAAACAAACAAACACACACACGACCCACAGCTCGTGACCATAGGTGAGTGTAGGAACGTAGATCGACCGGTAAATCGAGAGCTTAGCTCCTTCTTTACCGCAACGGACCGATACAAAGTCCGCATCACTGCAGACGCCGCACCGATCCGCCTGTCGATCTCCCGTTCCGTTCTTCCCTCCCTCGTGAACAAGACCCCAAGATACTTGAACTCCTCCACTTGGGGCAGGATCTCATCCCCAACCTGGAGAGGGCACGCCACCCTTTTCCGACTGAGCACCACGGTCTCAGATTTGGAGGTGCTGATTCCCATTGGCTGCGAACTGCTCCAGTGAGTGTTGGAGTCAGGGCTTGATGAAGCCAACAGAACCACATCATCAGCAAAAAGCAGAGATGCAATACTGCGGCCACCAAACCGGACCCCCTCTATGCCTCGGATGCGCCTAGAAATTCTGTCCATAAAAGTTATGAACAGAATCGCTGACAAAGGGCAGCCTTGGCGGAGTCCAACCCTCGCCGGAAACGAGTCCGACTTACTGCCGGATATGCGGACCAAACTCTAACTCCGGCCGTACAGGGAACGAACAGCCCGTATCAGGGGGTTCGGTACTCAGTACTCCCGAAGCACCCCCCACTGGACACCCCGAGGGTCACGGTCGAACGCCTTCTCCAAGTCCACAAAACACATGTATACTGGTTGGGCGAACTCCCATGCACCCTCAAGGACCCTGCCGAGGGTGTAGAGCTGGTCCACTGTTCCACGGCCAGGACGAAAACCACACTGCTCCTCCTGAATCTGAGATTCAACTTCCCGACGGACCCTCCTCTCCAGCACCCCTGAATAGACCTTACCAGGGAGGCTGAGGAGTGTGATCCCCCTGTAGTTGGAACACACCCTCCGATCCCCCGGACCACCACCCCACTCTGCCAATCCAGAGGCACTGTCCCCGATGTCCACGTGATGTTGCAGATGCGTGTCAACCAGGACAGCCCTACAACATACAGAGCCTTGAGTAACTCCGGGCAATTCTCATCCACCCCCGGGGCCTTGCCACCAAGGAGCTTTTTAACCACCTCGGTGACCTCAACCCCAGAGATAGGAGAGCCCGCCTCAGACAACCCAGACTCTGCTCCCTCATGGGAAAACGTGTCGGCTTCCCACCGTTTCCCCACCGGCTCACAACGTCCCCACAGTTCATCACATGTCCTAAAAACATTATTGTTAAATAGTAGTTGTAGGTGATTAATTGCATGTGGTTCCCATGTACTAAAATGAAGGGGTATATTATTAATTGCGAAATCTGAATTATGCCAGATTGGGGAGAGCATACTGGGAGCTAATTGAGATCCTGTAGATTCTAAACTTTGCCACCAAGCCGTTAAGGTGGATGCGATTAGGTTGTGTCCTCTCTCCGCTGCTCTTCTCGCTCTACACGAATGACTGCACCTCAGCGCACCCGGCTGTCAAACTCCTCAAGTTTGCAGATGACACCACTGTCATCGGCCTATCAAAGACATTGACGAGTCTGCATATCGACAGGAAGTGGAGCGGCTGGAGCTGCGGTGCGGCCGACACAACCTGGAGCTGAACACGCTCGAGATTGTAGAGATGATCGTGGACTTCAGGAGGTATCCTTCACCACAGCTGCCCCTCAAGTTGTCCATCTGCCTTGTGTCAACCGTCGAGACCTTCAAGTTCCTGGGAATTACAGTTTCTCAGGAACTGAAGTGGGGGACCAACATCAACTCCGTCCTCAAAAAGGCCCAGCACAGGATGTACTTCCTGCGGCTTCTTAGGAAGCACGGCCTGCCACGGGAGCTGCTGAGGCAGTTCTAAACAGCGGTCATCGAATCAGTCCTGTGTTCTTCCATCACAGTCTGGTTTGATGCTGCTACAAAAAAGGACAAATTCCAACTGCAACGGACAATCAAAACTGCTGAAAGGATTGTCGGTACCCCCCTACCCACCCTTGAGGACTTGCACGCTGCCAGAACTAAGACGAGAGCGTGCAAAATCCTCTCGGACCCTCCGCATCCCGGTCACCGGCTCTTCCGGCTCCTTCCCTCAGGTAGGCGCTACCGATCGATGCAAACTAGAACTAGCAGACATTCCAACAGCTTCTTCCCTCTTGCCATTAACTTGTTAAACAGTTAACTTACAATTCTATTGTAACATGCTGCCAATTTTCTGTCTTGAGTTTGTTGTCACATTTCAGTCGGGCCAATTATATATTACTCGTGCACTCACTGTAGTAGTCTCGCCACGCATATCTGTTGTTGACCAATACTGGCCACTCAGGCTAGAGTAGCATCTGCTCCATTTGCACACTGACTGAGGAGTATCTGCAACATTTGCACAATCAACATTGTCCCAGATGATCGCACTACTCGTCACTTTAAACCGCATACATTCCTTGAAGTACATTCAAGGAATGTATGCGGTACATTCCGGTGCAATTGGAATATTAGTCATTCGAACTGCTCTAAGTGCTAGAGGAAGGACTCTGCATCCTTTTGCACAATTGTCCAAAAAAAAAAAAAAAAAAAAAAAAAAAAAACATAAAATAAAATGTACCTGCATTACCAGATAACTAGCAACCCTTTATTGCTGTTTTTTTGTCAATGTCTTTCTGTCTCCAAAGTGTTCTCTGCCAATTGACTGTCTGTTGTCGTACTAGAGCGGCTCCAACTACCGGAGACAAATTGTTTTTTGGACATACTTGGCAAATAAAGATGATTCTGATTCAGATTATTGGATTCTTGAAGTATTTATGGCTTTTAAGACTAGTAGAAATAAATGGGAGTTTTGGGAGTTTGATGTTGTTGCAATTCCAGCCAAGAATCACACTCCTCATTGTGGTGCAACCATTTGATGAGGTATTGTAATTGGTTAGCTAAATAATTTATTTGAGGTAAGGTTTTCATTTTTATTGTAGCTATCCTTCCCAGTAATGATATAGGCAGGTTATTCCAGCGTTTTAAGTCAACTGAGATTTTTTTTTTCCAGAAGTGGTGTGTAATTTAGATTTGTTAGCTCTCTGAGTTTTGACCACATATTGATACCTAAATACTTAATGTTTCCTATAGGAACAGGGTAATCTGGGATTTGATCTGCAGGAGTCCATGAGTTTGCTGTTATTGGGAATATTGTTGATTTTGTCCAGTTAGTAGAGTCGTCTGATAGTTGGGAAAATGTTTTAATGAGATTGAATACTGCCTGAAGAGAATACTTGGGTTCCTGTAAGTAAAGAAGAATATCATCAGCATATAGATTGAGTTTTGCTTCTGTCACGAGTGAGCAGATACCTTCTAATATTAGCACTGTGACGTATAGCGGCAACAAGAGGTTCGATGAATATTGCAAATAGCATTGGTGAGAGTGGACATCGTTGTCTGATTCCTCTTTGTCATGTCAAACCTTGTGACGTAATCCTATTTGTGGTGACTGTCGCTTTCGCCGAATTGTATAATGTTGCCGTCCAATGTATAAATGAATCTCCAAAGCCAATTTTGCGAAGTACTGCAAACAGGAAAGCCCAGCTAACTTTATCGATAGCTTTCTCTGCATCAAGTGACATGATGATTGCGTTTCGATTTTTACGCTGTGACATGCTTATTAAAGCTAAGAGACTTGTGACATTATTTGCGGAACGTCTACCGTTAATGAAACCTGTCTGCTCATAGTGGATTATCGACGGGAGTACCTTTTCAAGTCTCGCTGCGAGGTTCTTTCGAGATAATCCTGATATCTACATTAATCAGTGATAAGGGACGATAATTAGCCGGGAGAATGGGGTCTTCTTTACCTGACTTTCATAATAACTTAATTGAAGCTGTGTTCATATGACTACTAATTCTACCTTTATCGTTTATTTCCTTGACTGTTCTGAAAAATAGAGGCGCTAGTATTGGCCAAAAATGTTTAATGAATTCAACGATTGCATATTTTTTGTAACGCATTATGTAATTATGCGATGCTTAAAGGAACATCAAGGCTGTCTTTAATTTGTGTATTTAATTGAGGGATGTTTAGATCCTTCATAAAAGTTTCCATTTCTTTTTGGTCTGGTTTGTTCGAAGATGCATATAAGATGCTATACAAATTTTCAAAAATGTCATTTATTTCTAGCGGTGACAATTTTGAATCTTGAATGGCTGTAATTATGCAACCATCCATTTTCTGTCGCGCTTCTCCCCACGAGTGTCGCGGGCGTGCCGGAGCCTATCCCAGCTGTCATCGGGCAGGAGGCGGGGTACGCCCTGCACTGGTTGCCAGCCAATCGCAGGGCTGGCTGTAATTAATGACTTTTTGTTGCGCTGAAGTTGGTTTGCAAGGAATTTTCCCGATTTGTTATTATACTCAAAGTTAGTGTAGCTTAACTGTTTTTGATAAGATTACGTCTAATTGATGTTTTGCCTTTTGAAGTCGAAGCAGATCTGTCGGATTAATTGCATATTCTTCTTGAGGTGTTAAATGTTTTCCTCCATTCCATTTTCCAATTTTTGTTCTTGTTTTTTCTTATACGAAGAATATAATATGACCCTCTCATTCATGCACATATGTTCTGTCTTACTTCGGCTAATCTTCATTCCTCTTTTTTCCAGCATATGCGTCAACCTTTCTAAATTTTCTCCATCAGTCAGCTGCTGCTCTATCATGCCTGCACACTCACACACACACACAGCTGAAGGAGATTGTGTGTTTGCTTGCTGAATATTCATTCGGTAAGTCAACATTTACCCAGAATTCATAGAGCCGGCAAACTATCAGCATGTGTGACAGCCTGCGGAGAATTTCTTCATACGGCAACACCCACGCGCAAGCTCATGTGTTGCGGAGGCGGCGAAGCGTCTCACTTGTGCAGCGTGTAATGACGGCACGGCGATGGCGTGTTATGGCGATGGTCTGCAGTGTGGTCGCCAACAATGCTCAAACGTCCTCATGCATGGTCTTCATCCTCGGTTATCATTGAGAGGTTGACTTTATCTTCCATGTGCTATTACATCATCAGATGGAACTGTGACATTATCATGAACAAATTAACATGACATTCTTCAGTGCAGCAGATTGCTTCCTGTCGCGTATTCTGTGCAACCAATGAGAACTCTCGTTCACGGTGATGTCGTGCTAAACGTCTGGCCAGGTGTGTGTGTGTGTGTTCAGCGTGACAATGCGCACATGTAAAAACTCACAAATGCACGAGAAGAACACTTGACGCGTTGGCCTTGGCCGGCGTCACGTCGCCATGGCGACAGGCAGAAAAGAAAAAATACAACTTCATTTTCCACACGAAGGATCGACTCAAAGCTCAGCGTTACCACGGCAGCCACATGCGCCGCTTAACAAGCACATCATGGTGTGTGTGCATGCATGTGTGCTCGTGTGTGCAAAGATGCCAGGTGACGTTAAGAAGGAAGCTTGGAGTTATTCCTCCTTTGGAACTTCCCCCTTATTGCTGACAGCACCTACTGTAATGGGCTGCTGAGGTGCACGTGCACACACACACACACACACACACACACACACACACACACACACACGCACGCGTGCACACACACACACATGCAACCTCACCCCCTACTATCGACTATGACTAGAGCTTAGTTGGGGACCATCTCTGCCTCTTCTTCTTGTCCTTAATTACTCATCCTCTCTCCCAGTAGAGCTCAGTGCTACCCAGCATGTTGCAGCACAACGTGGTACTGCACTGAAGGTGTGCAACTCGTGTGGGGGATGGACGGCGATATAGCGGGGGGAGACTGCATGAAACATGAGACAATGTTGACAGCAAACAAGATGGAGGTAGACAGAAAGTCACATCACAGTGCTTAACAAGGAGGACGTGAAGATGGCGGATGGTGAAGACCCCAACAGGTCACACCTGCCCTGTTACATACACAGGACCAACCATCAGTAAGAACATCAAAGATGAATTAACACTAGCTAGTTTCTTTCCTTTTCTTGCGTACACCGTTAAATAGCAATATCAAATATAATTGTTTTCATTCAGTCACATCACTGTGACAAAAAAATGACAATTCAACTTTCACAATACTCCTTGGAAAATAAAGTGCATTGAAATACAACATACAGTGAAATCAGAAATACTCGGCGAGGCCAACATGACTTTTCAAGTTCTTTAGCCAAGCCATAAACAATCACTACTGCAGTCGATAATGTGCGGCATTAGTAAAGCAATGCTTGGATGCATTAGCCAGTGTTTGTGTGGAGCTAGTGATGCTACTGTGCTCTGGCAATCAAGCAAAACATGACGGACTCAAACAGACTCACCGGTTTCCACACAACACAGAGCCCACAGCGAGAACCCTGGCATCTGCGACGGCCGTTTGCGATCTCTACAACTGTACAATCAGGGTTCCAGCTGCCCTTTCGCCAACTCGCCAATGGCTGATTGAAACGGGATGTGGCCAAGCTAATATTGCCCATGTTCAACGAGCTGGCGAATTCAAATTGCCAGCATCTAAACTCAAAAGCCCTTCCTGATAAAAGTTCAAGTGAGCACGCTCATTCTGCCGTATGTGAACGGTGTTAATGAAGAAGAAGAAGAAGAAGAATCACCTTTTTTGTCATGAACATGAACACGTGCACGTGCACACTGCATTTTACCCATCACAGTGAACACACACACTTGCTAGTGGAACACACTGGAGCAGGGGGGAAGCTGAAGCTGCCCAGGGAGCAGTTTCGCGGTATCAGTGTCTTGCTCAAGGACACCACGGCCATGGGTCTGGGGGATGTTGACAGATGGTCTGGTCAGGGTCTTGAACCTAGGTCCCCACGGTGGCAGGCGATGATCTTAACCATTGGGCCACGACTGGCCCATCCGAGCAGGCTTCATCAGTTCATGCGACAAGGCTTAGTTAGGATTCACTAGCCAGTGTTTGTGTGGAAGACTCAACTATTTATACTCCAACTTAGAGGTATGGCCCACACCATGTATGGAATCATTCCTTTGAAATGCAGGAATGTCTGCTAGTTCTAGTTTGCATTGATCGGTAGTGCCTACCTGAGGGAAAGAGCTGGAAGAGCTGGTAACCAAGATATGGAGTGTCCAAGAGAATTCTGGCAGTGTGCAAGTCCTCAAGGTTGGGTAGGGGTTACCAACAATCTTCCCAGCAATTTTGATTGTCCGTTGCAGTCGGAGTTTGTCCTTTTTTGTAGCACCACCAAACCCGACTTTGATGGAAGAACCGCTGTGTAGAACTGGCTCAGCAGGCCGTGCTTCCTCAGAAGCCGCAGGAAGTACATCCTCTGCTGGGCCTTTTTGAGGACGGAGTTGATGTTGATTGCCCACTTCAGGACCTGAGAGACTGTAATTCCCAGGAACTTGAAGGTCTCGACGGTTGACACAAGACAGCTGGACAGCGTGAGGGGCAGCTGTGGCGAAGGATGTCTCCTGAAGTCCACGATCATCTCTACAGTCTTGAGCGTGTTCAGCTCCAGGTTGTGTCGGCCGCACCGCAGCTCCAGCCAAGTGGATAAATGTAAGACTTTTACTGTAATTGACAAGAACATTTAAGGGTAGTGTTATAGTTTACTATTTCGAGCACTTTTACACTCCCATCTTGGTGATGAAAAGTGTCACTCGCGTCACTCTCACTTTATCTATATACTCAGCTGACTGACAGCAGTTCTACTCCCAAGAGCATCTTCATACAGTATTACCTTTTTGACAAGGTATTAATTAAATTCATTCATCAATATTCTACTGTGATGGAAGTTTTTTTTCTTTATTTCAATAGTAAAATAAAGATTTGTTCTTCATAATTGATCATAACATTTCGGTCTGGCCTTCAGGAAAGAGTTGTTTATTTGTTGGCGATATCTAATGTTGTGTTGGTCATACTTTAGAATCATTTATTTCTTGTGCTGAGGGAATAATACTGCAAATAACTTCCTCCCGAAATCGCACGCTAAATCGCAATGGCAGTATTTGTTTAAAAGAAACAAACAAAAAACCCTCACAATTAAGAGTAGTTTCCCATATCATTCAGCCCTACTCCTGATTGATGACTGGGTAGTTTTAATTAGGCCCACATCGTTAAAGCTTATCAGCTTCCCAGTGACGAGCTAAAGGATTAGCCACATCGATTTTGTGGCTAACTACACACAAGTGTGGCCAGGAGATTTTTATACTGTTTAGCCACATTGGCAAAGAGGTTTCATGACCCAGTGCCAACCCTGAAAATGTACATTGGCATTATAGAGCATGTTAAATCAGAATCAGAATCATCTTTATTTGCCAAGTATGTCCAAAAAACACACAAGGAATTTGTCTCCGCTCTAGTACGACAACAGACAGTCAATTGGCAGAGAACACTTTGGAGACATAAAGACATTGACAAAAAACAGCAATAAAGGGTTGCTAGTTATCTGGTAATACCGGTACTTTTTTCTTTTGTTTTTTTTGGGACAATTGTCCTCTAGCACTTCGAGCAGTTCGAATGACTAATATTGCAAAAGTCCGGTGCAATGACTATTGTGCAAAGGGCGCCGAGACTTCAAGCGAGTAGTGCGATAATCTGGGACAATGTTGTGCAGCGTGGCGAGACTACTACAGTGAGTGCACGAGTAATATATATTTGGCCCGACAGAAATGTGACAACAAACTCAAGGCAAAACAATTGGCAACAGTTGCAATGGAATTGTAGGCTAGCTGTTTAAGAAGTTGATGGCAAGAGGGAAGAAGCTGTTGGAATGTCTGCTAGTTCTAGTTTGCATCGATCGGTAGCGCCTACCTGAGGGAAGGAGCCGGAAGAGCCGGCGGTGACCGGGATGCGGAGGGTCCGAGAGGATTTTGCACGCCCTTGTCTTAGTTCTGGCAGCGTGCAAGTCCTCAAGGGTGGGTAGGAGGGTACCGACAATCCTTTCAGCAGTTTTGATTGTCCGCATGTTAAATACAACAAGCAAAGCAAGGATAAGCAGTTGTCTGTGTAACTAACCTGATGGACCTGATGCCGTACTTTGTGTGGTGAAGTGTTAGCGCCACGGAGTAAAACAACTCCAGTTGCTGTCGCAGCCTTAAAGATAGGAGACTGAACTTGATATGCAACCGATTCATCAAAATTGGGTGGTGCTCCGAGGTTCATTTAAACTTGCATTTTTAAGTCGAACTTGTTTATTCAAAGTTGTACGTTCATTGATTAGATCAAACGCAGACTGCTGACATTCTACTCTTAATCATTGAATGAATTCATCCTTCATTAATGAACTACCAATTTACACTACAGGCGTGTGTGACCTGATAGGACGCATCCTCACTTGTGATTGGCTCCCACTTTTTGCCAAGTATGCACAAACAGGAAGTGCTCCTCCATGTTGGGGGCGTGTGCCACATGCTAATCAGGTGCTGTGTGTCCATTCACGCGATATCGTGTCATCGTCTTCCGTCGACAAACGTCGGCCGCCGCCGCCGCCGCCGCTCCGTTGCTGCTGTCTTATCAAGGCAACAACGTGGCGCCTCGCTTCCTCTTATCAGCCACACAGCGCTCTAAACACCACACAAAGGCAACAACACACCAGACACATTCATAAGGGGGGAGGGGGGAGGGGGCAGGCATTAGAACACCTCGTTGTCTTTGTTCGTGTTGTCGTTATTCATATGGTCATTGTTCCTGTTGACATTGTTCATGTAGTTGTTCATGCGGGTCATTTGTCATTTTGTTGAGTTGTGCATGCACCCCGTGTCTGTTGCTGTGTGCACGTGGGTGTTGTGAGGATGTGGCTCAGTAAAAGATCAATGTGCGTGTGTGTGTTGTCAGTATGTGTAATTGTGTTTGGGGCAAACCAGGTGAATCTTGCACTTTCTGTTGTTTTCCGATCTCGGAAGTTATTACCAATCACCACACACACAAACGCAAGCACGCACACACTCATACACACAGACACACACACACGCAGCACCAGCCATTTAAAGGTTCTAACCTACAACAACATGTAGGTAACAATAGTTATCATCAAATACTAACAATAATATCATAATAACATAACATAACCAGAATCAGAATCATCTTTATTTGCCAAGTATGTCCAAAAAAACACACAAGGAATTTGTCGGAGCCGCTCGAGTACGACAACAGACGCTCCATTGACAGAGAACACTTTGGAGACAGAAACAAACAAAAAAAACAGTCACTGAGCAATAAAGGGTTGCTAGTTGCTACACGGAAGATTTACCTACAAAAATCAAACATTCTAGACTTTTCCTTTTGGCGTCGTAGGGCTACCGTAGGGCCAAATTGTTGGTTGTGGATTATGTCACACTACAAGAAGTTTTGTTGTTCCTGACAAAATGTGTCAGGCCTCATCTGAGAAATCGGCCACAATAGCAAACAGGATAATAAAATCCTCTAGTCCGATCTAGGCATTACTAAGCTAGTTAGTGTTGAAGGATGGTATCTCTCCGCCAGTCCTTCGCGTGTTCGTTGAATTTCGGATGATGAGAATGTTGGAGTCCGAATCGGAGACTGGAAATGAACTTCTTTAAGATCTTTATTGCAGAATATTCTGGGTACAAATGTTCTACAGGCAAAGGCTGCAGCTGCACAAAATGTGCTCAAATGTGCGCTTTCTCAGCGTTCGGTGCGAGATGATATACAGTGTTCAGGGCGGTGTTTAAAGCTTGAGCAGGGTGGAGCCAAGGTCGCAGCATTATCTCTTCTTGGGACAAAACATCCTGTTTTGCGGCTGACGTGTACTTTTCACACTTACGTGATTATCAGAACATTTGAATACTGAGGTTAGGTTACACAACATAACAGTGCACAAATAAGTCTACGTATGATCATGACATCAGTATATCACGTGCGAGGGCCTTCATTAGTTATACTTATTCATTAGTTTTAGCAACTGAATTACTCCTTCAAAAATGTAATCGGTAACCTGGGAAAGTAATTCTGTTTTGATTTTGCTTTTTACAGGTTTTACGGCCAGTTCCATAGACTGGACAGCAGACGGGTACTTTATTCAACTTCATAATTGTTAGACTTGAAACTACAACTGATAAATTCAAGTATTTTCTTCACTACTAAAAGTTTCAACAGTTTCAACTCAATATACCGTAAAATGTTCACCGCCCCCCCCCCCAACAAAAATCATAAACCTTCCAGACAATTGCTGCGTCGTGTACATTACTTTACTCCATAACATTTAAACAATAAAGTGCTTTAAAGTCTTTGTTCTGTAAATTCCAGGAATCCAACAGTCACACAGCTACTGACAACTGGTATCTGCCATCTATTCTATTCTATTCTCTTCAAAGCAAAAGTAAACAGACAATAAGTCCTTTTAAAATAGAAATGAAAAGTAGGATAGGAAAGAGTTTATAGTCCTTCCTTCATCCACCATGCATATACTTTGAACGGCCGGGATGACAGGAGGAGTTGACTCTGCTCCTGGCCAGCGAGGAGTCAACACCAGACGGAGCGATTCCGCTATATGCAGAACATCACTTGGACCAAACCCGGAAAACAGGTTAGCAGACTTCCTGTGTATGCTACGCTAACGAGCATGACTATGCTTGGATGGCGTTATAGTTTAATGCCAAATTTACGAATATTTTAGTTTTCTTTATGGCTGCCGTCTTCGGACAAAAGTTAAATCCATGTATTTATACAACTTTCCGAAGAGAGCTGGCATAGGCTCCAGCACGCCCGCGACCCTAGTGAGGATAAGCGGCTCAGAAAATGGATGGATATGATATTCGTAAACACCAATGAAGCCTCAACATTAACTACTGTCATCTTTTCTGACTCTTGGCCTGATGTTTGTCATGTTTTTATGTTCCTCATGGTGGTGCATATCTAATGATGTGACGTTCCTCATGGCAGGATGTTTATCATGGTGTGACATGTCTGATGATGTGACATTCCTCATATAGCATAAGCCCATAATGTTGTTCGGGGCTTGATGTTTCTCATGATGTAATGATTCCCATGTTCTTCATGTCAAGTTGGGAAGTTTGACATGGTGTCATGTGTATGTTTGCTGAATGTTTATCATGGCGTGATGTTTCTCATGAGTTAATGAAGGAACGAGTGTTGTCATGCATTCAAGTATGATGTCCATTGTGTGTGTGTGTGTGAGTGTGAGTGAGTGAGTGTCTGTGCATGCGCATGTGTGTCCGTGTGTGTGTTTGGGTGCGCATGCACATATGATAGTTGCGGCAGGAAACGGAAACCTCATGCCGGTCCTCAATGCTGCCGAGTCTCAGATGAGCGCTGAAGTGTGAAGACGTGATGGGAATACAAACACTGTGCAAGCACGCACGCACAGACAGACACACGCGCATGCACGCACCTACACACACAAACACGCGCGCACGCACAGGCACTAAATAATGAATTGGCGCACCCACACAAGCAGCCTCCATGTCGTTGTGCTAGCATGAGGCGAGATGACCACAGTAAAAATTGAGCTTTGCTGCATGGAGAGACCATCCATGACTTCCGGCACACACACACATGCACGCACATACACACATCCTAGTCACACGAGCACATGTGTGCAAGTGTTGTTTATCACACTCATGCTAACAGGCACACATACACGCACACACATGAACACAAACACAGATGCTAACTCCATGCTATCCTCTTACTAACCACATGTTAACGTAATGCGAACGCAGTTGTTTTTAACCTTGTTGGAGGTTCTGAACTCCGCAGTTTCATCTGCGCATTCACTGAACCCTTTGTAATTGGAAAGATAAAATGACTTGTTTTATAAAATTCACAACATAGGTATCTATGTTATGAACGACATGTCAGTTGCACTGCCCCCGCGACCCGACCTCGGATAAGTGGTAAAAAATGGATGGATGGAATTTAACATAAAAAACAACAACCTGCAAATGAATATGTAGTGTAAAGGAATGCAACTCTACAGAGACAAATTCAGAAATGCGTAATGCTTTGATGTAAACTGAAAACTAGTTGTCTGCTCCGTGGCGTAAGGCGGAAATCTGTCCTCGGCGGGAGTTCCGCCTCCACATCCTCGATCATCCAATCACAGATCTCATAGCGTTTCTGATTGACGTGGTAAAAAAAGTCCAGAAATCAATTTCTTTTCCATCCATTTTCTGAGCCGCTTCTCCTCACAAGGGTCGCGGGAGTGCCGGAGCCTATCCCAGTTATCGTCGGGCAGGAGGCGGGGTACACCCTGAACTGGTTGTCAGCCAATCGCAGGGCACATACAAACAAACAACCATCCGCACTCACATTCACACCTACGGGCAATTTAGAGTCTTCAATTAACCTACCGTGCATGTTTTTGGGATGTGGGAGAAAACCCACACAGGCACGGGGAGAACATGCAAACTCCACACAGGCGGGGACGGGGATTGAACCCAGGTCCTCAGAACTATGAGGCAGACGCTCTAACCAGTCGCTCACCGTGCCGCCAATTCATTTTCATCCAAAAAATAAATACTATATCCAAAGCAAACATGGTGAAGCAGCATTTAGCTATTATGTTGCACACAAATTAAATAAATTGCCAGCAGAAGTGAGGTAATCCCCAAAAATTTATGTTTTTAAGTCCAGTATTTCCACTCTTAAATGATCTTCCTGCACTGCGCGCTGTTTTAATTGTACTTTTATTTTTTTCTCTTTGTTTTAAATGTTTATCTGTTTTTTTTCTTTGTTTTTAAATGCTTTTAGTCACGTAAAGCACATTGAATTACCTCGTCTATGAAATGCGCTATATAAGTTTTTTTGCTTTGGCTTCCTTTGATTTTTACAGTATGTAGGTTATGTATTCAATTGTAGCGTCTCTTTAATTAAGACACTGAACGATTAATGTCAGCGCAATCACGTCAAAATAGCTGTCTCGATACACCAGGGCGCTGTGGCAACCCGGCTAACCAACATGACTACGTGGCAGCCACGTTGGCAGGGGCGACGTTCCCAAAGAAGGCAATGCATGGACATTGTTTTTTTTTTTTTCGACTGTCCTGCTCAGCTGCATGGCTATGCAGAATGATGGATCTGTGTGCCTTTTGTGCTGGAACAGTTTTGCTGTGCAACAGGGGAGTTTGAAAAACTCCCTCTGCTTATTCTTACATTTTTTTTATTCTGATGTTCATTGAAAATGCAGCGCGACAGAAACGGTTCTTAGGGGATAAAACGAGGGACACAACAGACAAGGGGAATAGGGGTGCGAACCACAACAGAACAATAGTTAATCTAGATATTTGAGCACACGTAACGTGACAACAGTCAAATCGTGTTCTTATTTGTGGACGGGTCGGGGGGGTGGAGACACCTGGTGAGGACATGCAACAACTAACCAAGAGAACAAGATGAGAGAGGACAGAAAAGGGTAGGACACGACACGATGTAGAAAATGAGCAAGGCAGTGCTACTAATGAGAATATTTTTAGTGTCTAAACACCTGTAAGAACCTGTGAGTTGATACCTTAATATAACTTGTGTTATTGTTAGTGGTCCCAGCACAAGCAATTCAAGCCTAAAGCTTTTCTATGGAACTTATTAGTGAATGAACACCATACAACATGCATGTTAGTCAGTCAACTGGTGTACAGAGTTGCTTAGTATTGACACTTGATTGTGGTACACCAGCCGACTCTCGTACCTCCAGGTTTTTATTGTATGCAATTAACTATCCGACGACCCGCATCTGTACTCACCCAATTGTGTTCTTCGTCTCCAGTGCTCCTCCCGTGCCCACCGCCTCGCTGTCCGCTCCAGCCACGCCACCAAACAACCCCCCCTGTGCACGTCCCCGCTTCCTGCTCGCTCCTTGTCCCGACAGTCCACCATCTCGCCTTGAATATCCTTACCTTGAGCCAACCCTCAATAAACCATTCTAAACCTACTCCCTCCACTTCAGTCTGCTTTTGGGTCCAGTCTAAGCTGATATGATTAGTATTGTTACAGAATACTCAGGCCATCATGGACCCAGCAACAATGGAAGTGTTGAGGGACCCGTTCACCCACCAGGGCGCTCATATCGGCAGACAAGACAAAGCCCTCTGCAAAATCATGGACTCCCTGAATACTCTCACGCAACAAGTCTCTCTCATGTTCTCCCAGAGCCGCCTCGGGTGAAGAGAGGGGCGGAGCTGTCAACTGATCACCACCTAGTGGGTTAGGGTTAGTTGGCTCCGATGGTGGGGGAAGATGCCGGTCCGACCTGCCAGGCCCAAACGTATCGTGAGGGTCTGTTGGGAACTTCTGGCAAAATCCTCTGTCATAAGGAGTTTCAACTCCCGCCTCCGACAGAACTTTGCTCATGTTCCGGGGGAGGCGGGGGACATTGAGTCCGAGTGGACCATGCTCCGTGCCTCCATTGCTGAGGCGACCGACCGGAGGTGTGGCCGTAAGGTGGTCGGTGCCTGTCGTGGACACCAACGGTGAGGGATGCCGTCAAGCTGAAGAAGGAGTCCTATCGGGCCTTTTTGGCCTGTGGGACTCCTGAGGCAGCTGATGGGTACCGGCTGGCCAAGCGGAATTCAGCTTTGGTGGTCGCTGAAGCAAAAACTCGGGCGTGGATGAATTCAGTTAGGCCATGGAGAAAGACCTCCGGATGGCTTCGAGGAAATTCTGGTCCATCATCCGGCGTCTCAGGAGCGGGAAGCAGTGCACCATCAACACTGTGTATAGTGGGGATGGGGCGCTGCTGACCTCGACTCAGGACGTTGTGAGCTGCTGGGGAGAATACTTCAAAGACCTCCTCAACTCCACCGAAACGCCTTCCCATGAGGAAGCAGAGTCTGGGGTCTCTGAGGTGGGCTCTCCTCTCTCTGGGGTTGAGGTTAACCAAGGTAGTTCAAAAGCTCCTTTGTGCCAAGGCCCAGGGGGTGGATGAGATTCGCCCGGAGTTCCTAAAAGCTCTGGATGTTGTGGGCTGTCCCGGTCGACACGCCTCTGCTTCGGGAGTATGGGGTATCAAACCCCCTGATACGGGCTGTGTCAGAGTTTGGTCCGCATTGCCGGCAGTAAGTCGGACTCGTTTCTGGTGAGGGTTGGACTCCGCCAAGGCTGCCCTTTGTCACCGATTCTGTTCATAACTTTTATGGACAGAATTTCTAGACGCAGCCGAGGCGTAGAGGGGGTCTGGTTTGGTGGCCTCAGAATTGCATCTCTGCTTTTTGCAGATGATGTGGTTCTGTTGGTTAATCAAGCTTTGATCTCCATTTCACACTGGAGTGTGAAGCGGCTGGAATAAGAATCAGCCCCTCCAAATCTGAGACCATGGTCCTCAGACGGAAAAGGGTGGTGTGCCCTCTCCAGGTCGGGGATGAGATCCTGCCCCAAGTCGAGGAGTTCAAGCATCTTGGGGTCTTGTTCACGAGTGAGGGAAGAATGAAACGGCAGATCGACAGGCGGATCGGTGCAGCGTCTGCAGTGATGCAGACTTTGTATCGGTCCGTTGTGGTAAAGAAGGAGCTAAGCCGAAACGTGAAGCTCTCAATTTACCGGTCGATCTACGTTCCTACCATCGCCTGTGGTCACGAGCTGTGGGTCGTGACCGAAAGAACGAGATCCCGGATATAAGTGGCCGAAATGAGTTTCCTCCGCAGGGTGTCCGGGCTCTCCCTTAGAGATAGGGTGAGGAGCTCGGTCATCCGGGAGGGGCTCAGAGTAGAGCTGCTGCTCCTCCACATTGAGAGGAGCCAGATGAGGTGGCTGAGGCATCTGATTCGGTGCCTCCCGGACGCCTACCTGGTGAGGTGTTCCGGGCACGTCCCACCGGAAGGAGACCCCGGGGACGACCCAGGACACGCTGGAGAGACTACGTCTCTCGGCTGCCCTGTGAACGCCTCGGGATCCCACTGGAAAAGCTGGATGAAGTGGCTGGGGAGATGGAAGTCTGGGCGTCCCTGCTAAAGCTACTGCCCCCGCGACCCGACCTCGGATAAGCAGTAGAAAACGGATAGCTGGATGGATCTTCACATCTTTTCTTTTACACTCTGACAGGCAATTAATTTGCTTCTGCGCATGTGTGCATGGCGTGGACTTCCTCGGGCCACAGGACAAACGTGTGATTGACAGATGGCCACCGGTGGAGGGCGGGGCTTGTCGTTTTGTTCCAATCCTCTCTCCTTTCTTCTCTTTTCCTCTCCCTCGCTCATTCCTGCGCGTGCCCGCCTCCCTCAAGCACTCTGGAGACGACCTCTCTAAGGAAGGAAGAATGAAGCAAGAAATAAAGCATGGAAGGAAGCAAGGAAGGTCTTGAAGTTGGTCGAGGAGACTTGAGCGTGATGGTGGCTTTTGAAGAGATAAGACGAGCACGCACACACTGACAGTTTGGTGCGCGCGCACACTGCAGAGGCGTGCGGGAGGAAGAAGGTGGAACAACGGGATTTCGCAATTGTCTGGCTTTTTATTTGTCACGTGTTACCGAGCCGAGCCGAGCCAGGACCCCGCCCGGATCAAGGCAGGGCAGCACCTGCACGATCTGCAGGATCGTGCAATCTGCATGATGATTGGCGATATGTGATGGGATTTACCCGTTTGGATGTTTGATTGATGACGGGACAGCTGGGTCGGTCCCCCCCACCTTTCTGACCATCCACGACCCCCCCACCCAAGCAGCCCCTGGCACGGATTCTTTGGCTGTCCTCACGATGATGGTAAGATTGCTTAAGTTTGCTTTGATCGGCAGCTGCCTTTGATGTTTTCTCAGTTGGTGGCAAGTGAATCGTCGTCGTAATTTGATGATACGCTGCCATTATCCCCTGCGCGTACGTGTGTGGATTGATACATGCTAGGATACCATATCCTCCACCCCCCATCGTGCAGGAATGTGATACTTGATCCTGTGCGCGTGCCTGTTACTGCCTCATCTATTATACATCAGGGGAGCATGAGAAACCCGAGGGGAGGGGGAGGAGTGTAAAGGGGGGTGAATGTGTGTGTTTGTGTGCGTGTGTGAGTGTGTGGGAGAGAGGGGGTGGGCAGGGTATTGGATATGGCAGTGGAACAGCACAGAGAATGTCACGTGTTCGCAATCAGGAGCACTTTCTGGGTTTCACGGGAAAGGAAAGTGATGAGCGCAGGGGTTTTACATTTGTAATTACAAAATGCGGAAAACTTCCTTCCTTCCTTCCTTCCTTCCTTCCTACGTTCCTTCCTTCCTCTTTTGTAGGTGTGTGTATGTTTCTGTGTACAGTGGAACCTCCATACAACACTAACTAACTAATAGGGGCGAGGTGTCCGTTATAGCAGATTGTCCGTTACATTGAAGCACTATTTTTTGTGTGTACCCATATTACTGTACAGTACAAAATTATTGTTTTTTTAGTTTTTTTTTCTGTTGCCTTAAACGCCCAGGAAGATTTTGTAAATAAATATTAAAAGAGCTTGAAAATGTTTTAAAGTTTCACATTTTATCCAAACTTGCCACGTCGGTATGCTTGGTTATGGGTGACGTTGTTGACGTACAGTACTCATCATAGGCGAATCGCTTTCATGAGCCGCGAGGAATTAGTGTGCTTCCTACTTCCAAATCCGTTGCCAAAGGCGAACAGCTTCACAAAAATTTTTACTGTACCAAAAAAAGCATGTTCCAGACTCCAGAGACTTGTGTTTTGTATTCCTCAGAGTTAACACCGCAGCCATGCCGTTCTCTCTCTACGCTGGAGTCTATGCGCAATATACAATAGATAGAACAATCATGACATGGCCGCCAAGTCAATGCCCCGCATTCAACATGGCCGCCAGGTAGGCACGAGAGGAACGTCTTTTGGAATTGGATCTAGTCATATCTATATCTGTATACTTACATTTCCATTGCAACATGCTGCCAATTTTTTTTTTGTCTTGAGTTTGTTGTCACATTTCTGTCGGGCCAATTATACATTACTTGTGCACTCACTGTGGTAGTCTCGCCACGTTGCACTATTTGCATATCTGTTGTTGACCAATACTGGCCACTCATGCCAGAGTAGCATCTGCACCACTTGCACAGTGACTGCAACATTTGCACAATCAACATTGTCCCAGACTATCGCGTTACTAATCACTTTAAAATGCAAACATTCCTTGAAGTCTGGGCGCCCTTTGCAAAATGGTCAATGCACCGGACTATTGCTGTATTAGTCATTCAAACTGCTCTAAGTGGTAGGTCATAAATAAATAAATAAATAAAAATGATAATAATAATTTGTACCGGCATCACCAGATAACTAGCAACCCTTTATTGCTCAGTGACTGTTTTTCTCAATGTCTTTATGTCTCAATGTCTGTCAATTGACTGTCTGTTGTCGTACAAGAGCGGCTCCAACTACCGGTGCCACGACAGGCACCAACCACCTTATGGCCACAGCTCTGGTCGGCCGCCTCACCAATGGAGGCGCGGAACATGGTCCACTCGGACTCGATGTGACTCGCCTCCCCCGGAACATGAGCAAAGTTCTGTCGGAGGTGGGAGTTGAAACTCCTTCTGACAGGGGATTCCGCCAGACGTTCCCAGCAGACCCTCACAATACGTTTGGGCCTGACAAGTCAGACCGGCATCTTCCCCCACCATCGGAGCCAACTCACCACCAGGTGGTGATCAGTTGACAGCTCTGCCCCTCTCTTTACCCGAGTGTCCAAGACATGTGGCCGCAAGTCCGATGACACGACCGCAAAGTCGATCATCGAACTGCGACCTAGGGTGTCCTGGTGCCAAGTGCACGTGTGTACACCCTTATGCTTGAACATGGTGTTCGTTATGGACAATCCGTGATGAGCACAGAAGTCCAATAACAGAACACCGCTCGGGTTCTGATCGGGGGGGCCGTTACTCCCAATCACACCCTTCCAGGTCTCACTGTCATTGCCCACGTGAGCATTGAAGTCCCCCAGCAGAACGATGAAGTCCCCAGCGGGAGCGCTCTCCAGCACCCCTTCCAGGATTCCAAAAAGGGTGGGTACTCTGAACTGCTGTTTGGTGCATAGGCACAAACAACAGTCAGGAACCGTCCCCCCACCCGAAGGCGGAGGGAGGCTACCCTCTCATCCACCGCGGTGAACCCCAACATACAGGCACCGAGCCGGGGAGCAATACGTATACCCACACCTGCTCGGCACCTCCCTCCGTGGGCAACTCCAGAGTGGAAGAGAGTCCAGCCCCTCTCGAGAGGACTGGTACCAGAACCCAGGCTGTGCGTGGAGGCGAGTCCGACTATATCTAGTCGGAACTTCTCGACCTCACACACCAGCTCGGGTTCCTTTTCTGCCAGAGAGGTGACATTCCACGTCCCTAGAGCCAGCTTCTGTAGGCGGGGATCGGGTCGCCAAGGTCCCCGCCTCCGGCCACCGCCCAGCTCGCACTGCACCCGACCCCTATGGACACCCCCACAGGTAGTGAGCCCATGGGAAGGGGGACCCACGTTACCCTTTCAGGCTGTGCCTTCGAGCTCCACCTCCGGGTCTGGCTCCATAGGGGGGCCCCGGTGACCCGCGTCCGGGCAAAGGAAACCTAAATCCATTTATTGTACTCGTCATAGGGGTTTTTGGAGCCATGCTTCGTCTGGTCCCTCACCTAGGACCTGTTTGCCATGGGTGACCCTGCCAGAGGCATAAAGCCCCAGACAACTTAGCTCCTAGGATCATTGGGATACACAAACCCCTCCACCTCGATAAGGTGACGGCTCAAGGAGGGGGGCAGTTTAAGTGACAAATGGAAAATTTTTTGGGACATTTTGGTTCCGGTGCTTCGTTTTATCCAATATCCGTTATATCGGGGTCCGTTTTATTGAGGTTCAACTGTATGTGTTTTTATGGGTGCGTGTGTTTGAGTGTATCTGTGTCTGTGTGTGTGTGTGTGTGTGCGTGTGTGTGCTTGTGCACGTATCATCAATGAGAGTGCACGTGTGTCAGGCTGTCTGTTGCAGCCCAGCGATGGGGGGGATTGGGGAGGGATCTGATCTCAGCGGGGATTAGGATATTTGCACCTTCACCAATTGATTGTTTTGTTGTGATGTGGTCACAGGGGGCAGTCAAGAGCTCAACATGCGAAAAATGAACAGAAAAGAAGAAGACGTAGTCCAAAAGAAAAAAATAAGTGTAGTTGTTTGTGCCATTTTTGTGCGTCTCTACATTAACCTAATAAAAGTTGTGTTTAGAACCAACGAGTGACCATCAAAGTCAACTGTGATTCGATGTAGTTTGACAGTGACCACGCCCACGCAGAAGACAGGAAGTGACTTTTGGCATGTGCTGCTTGCTATTTACTGAGTTGGCAAGGTTATTAGTTAGCTCGTTAGCTAACAGGTCAATGAATTTGATCATTAGCTACTCAGTTAGTTAGCTAGGTAGTAAAATCATTTACTAGCTGGTTAGTCACTTACTTACAGTAGTTTGTGAACTCCTTTATCAGTTACATTGTTAACTAGCTGCTTATTTAACAAGCTTGTTAGTTGACTAGCTGGTTGGTTGGTTAGTTAATTAGCTAGGTGGGTTAACTAGATGATTAGTTAGGGTTAGCTAGCAAGTTAGCTGGTTAGTTTGGGTTAGCTAGAAAGTTAAGTGGTTAACTGGCAAGCTCCTTAGTTGGATTTCAATGAAGAGCATCTTGTGGCGTCTTCAGAAGTGTCACCGAACTGATCACATGACCATGTGAATGGCTCTGATTGGCAGGTGAAGTGCTTGACTGTGATTGGCCACACCCACACACCTTTTGCAGTTTACAAGGCGACAGGAATCCGCGTGCTAACACCGCCTATAATCCGTCAGCTGTCAACGTTCCGTTTGTTGTCCCGGGCGTCCACTCGGCCATCTGGCCGCTTGGCCGCTGCTGCGCTCTCATTGGCCGACCGCCTCCTCCTCCTCCTCCTCCGCTGCACCGTCACGGTGCCGACACTGATGACATGGCCAGCGACAGAGTGCTCGCCCGTCACGTGACGCGACCGCAAAAACGGTAAAAGTTCAGCCAACGGTGTTGTTTTTCTTTATTTGCCAAGTATGTCCAAAAAACACAAGGAATTTGTCTCCGATAGTTTGGTGCCGCTCTAGTACGACAACAGACAGTCAATTGGCAGAGAATCCTTTTGGGACATCAAGACTTTGACAAAAAACAGTCACTGAGCAATAAAGGGTTACTCGTTATTGGGTAATGCCGGTCTTTTTTTTTGACAATTGTGTAAAAAGATGCATATATGAGCCGAACGCATTCACTCGTTCATTCATTCACTCCCTTGCTCGTTCGTGCATTCACTCATTCATTCACTGATGGATCCACTCACTCACTCATTTACACATTCGCTCATTCGTGTCAATTTAGTAATTTCATTGATTCATTTATTCATTCACCCTTTAACTCATTCATGCATTCTTTGATACACTATTTTCTGTTTGGCATTTGTTAATTCCCCAAATGGCATATTTTGGGGGAACCTAATCCCAAATGTTTTTGTTGTTGTTGTTGTTGTTTTTTACGATTCTGATGTATTTTTTTCCATGGCAAATGCTGCAGGATGTGATGTTGGTAAGTGTTTGAAATGTCACGAGTCTCTGCCTCAGTGTTTTTGGATCATGACTTGTGCTATTCAGAAGTGATGGTTTGATAGGCGATTATAATCCCTTTTTGGGTGTCCACGAAAATTTGTGCTTTTGCTATCAACCCCATCCCTAATTCTCGGCACCCCCTGCCGGCGGGTAAATGTCAGCGCAGCATGACAGAGCACAAACAGGTGAGGGCGACCAATCAGGATAGGCCACTTCCTTCGGGTGAAAAGCAACAGCAGATGTCAGTATGTGTGTGTGTGTGCTTTCTAAAATTATCTCAAGTGTATTCGTGTATGTGTACATGAAACCACATCACATGAGTTTTCATCCAATGACTTCCGAACATGTGACTTCTCATCACGTGATCATATGTCTTCTCACCACATGATTTTTCATCATGTGATCACATGATTTCTCATCACGTAACTTCTCATAACGTGATCAAGACGTCTCATCACATGATCACATGATTTATCATCTTGTGATCACGTGACTTCTTGTCACGTGATGCCAATTTGCGATGACAGGTTTTCGTTTGATGACAGCGTGATGAGGTAATGATCTCACGAGAGGTGGCGTGCGCCTGTTGCCCATCATCTGCAGCCTCTTTCACACAGAACAAACGCAAAAAGTTCCGGAATTTGTGACGTATGAAATACTCGTGTTCCAAGAAGCGAACGTCCAGGGTGAAACCGAACATGCGTGTGGGCAAACACGATGGAACACGATGGAACAACACGAAAGAAGACATGACAGGAAACAGCATTCTCCCATAATGGCATCTTGGCACTCTGGCATGCGGCAATTCTGGCATCGCCCTCCGGCTCCGATACACGAAGCATGTTAAAACTAATCAACTTTATTGTTATAAGCAAATAATCATTAACTTAGAATTTGATGGCTGCAACACGTTCCAAAAAAGATGGGACAGGTGGCAAAAAAGACTGAGAAAGTTGAGGAATGCTCATCAAACACGTGTTTGGAACATCCCACAGGTGAACAGGCCAATTGGGAACAGGTGGGTGCCATGATCGGGTAGAAAAGGAGCTTCCCTGAATTGCTCAGTCATTCACAAGCAAAGATGGGGCGAGGTTCACCTCTTTGTGAGGTGCGTGCGTGAGAAAATAGTCCAACAGTTGAAGGACAATGTTCCTCAACGTACAATTGCAAGGAATTTAGGGATTTCATCATCTACGGTCCATAATATCTGGAGAATCTGGAGAAATCACTGCATGTAAGCGGCAAGGCCGAAAACCAACATTGAATGGGCATGACCTTCGATCCCTCAGGCGGCACTGCATCAAAAACCAACATCAAAGTGTAAAGGACATCACCACATGGGCTCAGGAACACTTCAGAAAACCAATGTCAGTAAATACAGTTCGGCGCTACATCCGGAAGTGCAACTTGAAACTACTATGCAAAGCAAAAGCCATTTATTAACAACATCCAGAAACGCCGCCGGCTTCTCTGGGCCCGAGCTCGTCTAAGATGGACCGATGCAAAGTGGAAAAGTGTCCACATTTTGGAAATTGTGGACGTCGCGTCCTCCGGGTCAAAGAGGAAAAGAACCATCCGGACTGTTATGGCCACAAAGTTCAAAAGCCAGCATCTGTGATGGTATGGGGCTGTGTTAGTGCCAATGACATGGGTAACTTACACATCTGTGACGGTACCATTCATGCTGAAAGATACATGCAGGTGTTGGAGAAACATATGTTGTCATCCAAGCAACGTCTTTTTCACATAAGACAATGCCAAACCACATTCTGCACGTGCGACAACAGCGTGGCTTCGTAGTAAAAGAGTGCGGGTACTAGACTAGCCTGCCTGCAGTCCAGACCTGTCTCCCTTTGAAAATGGAGACCGCGGACTGTTGAACAGCTGAAGCTGTACATCAAGCAAGAATGGGAAAGAATTCCACCTACAAAGCTTCAACAATTCGTGTCCTCAGTTCCCAAACCTTTATTGAATGTTGTTCAAAGAAAAGGTGATGTAACACCGTGGTAAACATGAGCCTGTCTGTCCCAGCTTTTTGGGAATGTGTTGCAGCCATCAAATTGTAAGTTCATGATTATTTGCTAAAAACAAGAAAGTTTTATTAGTTTGAACATGAAATATCTTGTCTTTGTCGTGTATTCAATTCAATATAGGTTGAACATGATTTGCAAATCATTGTATTCTGTTTTGATGTATGTTTAACTCAACGTCCCAAGTTCATTGGAATTGGGCTTGTACATTTTTCCCCCTTGGGGATACAAATGACTCATAAAAGCTTTATTATGGTATGGGGGATTCGTCTGAGCGTATTCATGGTAAACAACACGTTTCCATAGTTATCGTGTGTGTCTAAAATGTAGACTAATGCAACCAAGTGGGCAACAAGATACCTTGAATAATTCGTACGCGTTTAACTTCTATTTGAAGTGAAGTCCTTTGAATGCGTCACAATTGCTAACCTGTTTGACGTTCTCTCGACTCGTTGACGACGACGTTCAGCGAGGCGGTTTGGCAGACTTATTGGGAAGTAGAATATCTTTCAGCTTGCTTTCAGGTGGGCGGTCCCTGTCGCGTCTCCTTGTTCCAAATGAGCGTGGTGCATCCAGCCAATAGAATCAAGGCAGACTGACCGTGTGTCACGCAAACACGTACACACAGTCTCTTCTCACACCAAACACCCCGAAAGGTTACATTGTATAATTTAAAAGGAAATTAGTACTCTTTGTACCTTTGGATAAATGTATTACTTTGTGACATTTTCAATTTCAGAAAATGAATAAAACGGATCTTTTTCACGCGATCTCGGTCAGCTTCAAGTCACATGATCGACCCGGATTTTCGATCATGTGATCGCATCAGGACATCCCTTGTGGTTAGCATTAGCAAGGCTAACAAGCTATCGCTGCTAAATGTTGTGCGTGTCACACTAACCGGTAACCGGTCACACTAACAATACGGACACCCGGACGCCGTTTGGGGGGCGCCAAATGCAGCAGCACGGAAGCTGATGTTGATGTTTTATTCAGACAGGACGTGTGGGCGGCAGGTACGCTTTGTACCACCGCCAGCTGTCGGTGTCGGTTTAGCGTCCTAACGAGTCCGCCGGGTCTCGTCGAGTTTGGCTTCCGGCGAGTGCGACAGTAATTCCTTTTAGGGGCGGCGCCATTTCAGGCCTTCGGTGTGAATAATCCAGCTCATTAATATTCAGGAGCCGTCACCTCTGCTCATGAATAGTCATGCGCTCAGCCTCTCATCATCATTTAAACATCAAACCTTTTCATTGATCCCATGTTCGCCTTTTCATAAAACGCACAAAATATACCATGAGAAAATACTCTGCGACATTGCATGACGGAACTACACGCGCGCACACACACACACACACACACACACACACTGATGAACACACACACTCGATGAGAGTCAATCAAATCTCAACATACTTCTTCCTGTCTGCCTTTTGGCATGCATGTGTGCCATGGTGTGCGGCAGCCGGGATGGTCGTGATGGTGTGGTTGTCATGGCGACCTTGGTATGTGATCAGCTGATTGGTGCTCGTTATGAGTTGATCGAAGCACTTTTTCAACAGCACTTCATGCTCTTACTCGGCTCATTGACTCCCACACTCGCACGCACACACATTTCTGCTGTTGAAGTCAGGTTGTTTGTGAATGAATGAATTTGATTACTTCCGACACGGCTTGACAATGTCAATGTCAATGACAAAGTCACAAGACTTGCAACTCGACTTGGACTTAAACAGCAATGACTTGTGACTTCACTAGGACTCAAGCCCATTGACTTGAAAAGACTTGCCTTTGTTACCTTTTTGAGTATTGATACGAACACCCTGCAGTTCTCTCTCAATAGCTCAACGTGCCAAAGTTCATTTTATTACAGAATGATTGAAACCATAATCTTGATGCTCCGAACAGATGTCACTCAGGTGGAAGTGTCCCACCATACTTAAGCTTCATTACAGGTTTTTTTGTTTTTTTACAGTGGACACCTTGTTGGGCACATTCATGCAGAGGAATTGACCAGGAGGTATTTCTCTCAGACACTACCGAAAGTAATGGTTTCATTGAAAAAAACAAGAAAAAAAACAGTGCAACATAAATCAACAATAAGGATGTTAATTATTGCAAAAAAAAAAAAATCCACATTGCATTGTAGGAATCGCGCAGCTTGACTTTACCTATGATTGTTTCTGTTAGGGCGGCACGGTGAGCGACTGGTTAGAGCGTCTGCCTCACCGTTCTGAGGACCGGGGTTCAATCCCCATCACCGCCTGTGTGGAGTTTGCATGTTCTCCCCGTGCCTGCGTGGGTTTTCTCCGGGCACACCGGTTTCCTCCCACATACCAAAAAACATGCGTGGTAGGTTAATTGACAACTCTAAATTGCCCATAGTTGTGACTGTGAGTGCGAATGGTTGTTTGTTTGTATGTGCCCTGCGATTGGCTGGCAACCAGTTCAGGGTGTACCCCGCCTCCTGCCCGATGACAGCTGCGATAGGCTCCGGCACGCCCGCGACCCGCGTGAGGACAAGCGGCTTTGCAGCGAGCTTTATGATAATGTTTGTAGACAAGCAAATGCTTTTACCTGCTATATGCACTTGGTGAATTATAGAAAAAATACTGTTGATTATCTAAAAGAGGAAACCAAATGTTAATTATTCAGTGAAATGTCTCATTTTTACGTGTATTCATAATTGCTCTTTAACCAAACCAAAAAATATTTCAGCCGATACTTGATTATTTATTATTATTCTGTTTAGTGTTACTTCAGAAATAAAGTGAGAAAAAGTAACTCATAGCATGTTGTATATTTTTTCATAGAATAACTGAAAACGTACTGTCGATCGGTTTTGAAGCGGCAACAATTTTGATCAGCCCCCTAGTTTTCTGATAAAGGTTCAATGCACTTGTTTATTAAATTTGTTTCGATAAATGAATATGGATTTTAGAATACATTGTTTATATATATATATATATATATATATACACTAACCCAGTCATTCCCAAAAAGTGCCGGTCCGGAACCCAATTTGAAATCCCAAGGCCCACCAAAACATTTAAGAGGCTTTACCATCAATAATATTCATAACTATGCTCGATAAATTGGTATGTGCAACCAATGAGTGGCTTTGTTTACCGTATGATTAAAATAGTTAGCAAGCAAGCTAATATACTGTAGGTAACAATATCAGTCTTTCATCAGGGCTCTGATTTGACTCCATGACACAACAAAGTGTATCAAAATACTAACTTTTAAGCGCTTGACCAATGAGTCACAGACATCTTCTTGTCGGTCGACATTTCACAATCACCGACTCACTCAACGTTAACTGGTCCTATTCATTTGTCATACATTGTCTACATTAACGTGTAAAAGTGTTCCTCAACTTCAATGGCTTGTTTTGTTCTATTTTGATCAGCTCCAGTGCTCCTTCGTGTCCGCGCCACGACCTATGATGCATTCAAGAGCAGCTCGGAAATCCCCATGTTCAAAATAAATTCAATAGTTTTAATGGCTGTAAAATTGTGTGTATAAGTAACGAGAAGCAGGGGACATAATCAGTGGTGCCTTGTTTCCCTGCTCAGTTAAGGCGACTCTGATTCTGGCAAAACCTGAGCAACTTTTATGTCTCGTAAACGTGAATTTCACTCATGGATGACCAGCTCACCCGGGCGTGCCACAGCCCCTCCCATCTCTCATGCACACTTGCTTTTCAAACGCTTATAAGTCATCCCCCCCCCCCCCCCCCCCCCATAAAGACTTTCCTCATTAAAATCTCACTGTGTTTTGTCTCTAACCATTACTATTTACCTATTTAGAAGAGGGATTCTAAAACTTTGGGTCCAGCTCGGGACTCCTTACAGTTTTCAAGCACCCCATCATAATTCTAACACCAATGAAACATCTCTTTTCTAGGAGGAAATCATAGCTGAAATAATATCAATAACAAGTTGCTGTTTTCCACTTTGTTTTATTACAAAATACAAGCAATCAATTGATCAGTCAACTTTTATTAAGCAGACTCATGGTCCATTAGAAAACACATAAACCACAGTACACAATAAGACAGGAAGGAAAATCAGAATCAGAATCATCTTTATTTGTCAAGTATATAAAAAACACACAAGGAATTTGTCTCCGGTAGTTGGAGCCGCTCTCGTATGGCAACCGACAGTCAATTGACAGAGAATAATTTTGAGACATAAAGTAATTGAAAAAAAACAGTCACTGAGCAATAAAAGGTTGCTAGTAATCTGGTAATGCCGGTACAATTTTTTAATTTTGACAATTGTGCACAAGGATGCAGAGTCCTCTCGCAATTCGAGCTGTTTGAATGACTAGTAGAGTAATAGTCCGGTGCAATGACCATTGTGAAAAGGTCAAGAAATGTATGCAGTTTAAAGTGACGAGTAGTGTGACAGTCTGGGACAATGTTGATTGTGCAAATGTTGCAGATACTACTCAGGCACAAAAGTGGCTAGTATTGGTCAACAACAGATATGCAAATAGTGCCGCGTGGCGAGACTACTACAGTGAGTGCACGAGTAATGTATAATTGGCCCGACTGAAATGTGACAACAAACTCAAGACAGAAAATTGGCAGCATGTTACAATAGAATTGTAAGTTAACTGTTTAACAAGTTAATGGCAAGAGGGAAGAAGCTGTTGGAATGTCTGCTAGTTCTAGTTTGCATCGATCGGTAGCGCCTACCTGAGGGAAGGAGCCGGAAGAGCCGGTGACCGGGATGCGGAGGGTCCGAGAGGATTTTGTACGCTCTCGTCTTAGTTCTGGCAGCGTGCAAGTCCTCAAGGGTGGGTAGTGGGTTACCGACAATCTTTTCAGCAGTTTTGATTGTCTGTTGCAGTCGGACTTTGTCCTTTTTTGTAGCAGCACCAAACCAGACTGTGATGGAAGAACACAGGACTGATTCGATGACTGCTGTGTAGAACTGCCCCAACAGCTCCCGTGGCAGGCCGTGCTTCCTCAGAAGCAGCAGGAAGTACATCCTCTGCTGGGCCTTTTTGAGGACGGAGTTGATGTTGAACTCGTACTTCAGGTCCTGAGAGACTGCAATTCCCAGGAACGTGAAGGTCTCGACGGTTGACACAAGGCAGCTGGACGGCGTGAGGGGCAGCTGTGGCAAACGCAGCCTCCTGAAGTCCACAATCATCTCTACAGTCTTAAGCGTGTTCAGCTCCAGGTTGTGTCGGCCGCACCGCAGCTCCAGCCGCTCCGCTCCTGTCGATACGCAGACTCGTCACCGTCTTTGATGAGGCCGATGACTGTGGTGTCGTCTGCAAACTTCAGGAGTTTGATAGCCGGGGGCGTTGAGGTGCAGTCGTTTGTGTAGAGAGAGAAACAGCGGAGAGAGCACACAACCTTGGGGCGCCCCGGTGCTGATGGTGTGTGTAGATGAGGTGGTGTCCCCCATCCTCACCTGCTGTGTCCTGCCCGTCAGGAAGCTGTAAATCTACTGGCAGATGGCAGGCGAGACGCTGAGCTGGAGAAGCTTTAAGAAGACGAGTTCAGGGATGATGGTGTTGAACGCAGATCTTAAGTCCACAAAAAGGATCCTCGCGTAGGTCCCCGCGCCGTCGAGGTGTCCTAGGTGTACCATCTACACCATGGTAAAATCATTTAAAATCTGCCCCTAAACTTCTAGCCTTACTGCCTTTCCACCTGGTCTCCTGGACACACAATATATCAACCTTTTTCCTAATCATCATGTCAACCAACTCCCGAGATTTTTCTGTCATAGTCCCAACATTCAAAGTCCCCACATTCTGTTATAGACTCTGTGCTTTCCTCTTCTCTTTCTGCCGAAGAACCCGCTTTCCAACTCTTCTTCTTCTTCGACTTCGACCCACATTAGCTGAATTTCCACCGGCGCCCTGCAGGTTGATGGCGCCGGTGGTGGACGTTGTTAACCCGGGCCACGACCGATCCGGTATAGAATTCTTTTGTCATGAACATGGTTAGGGCGACGGCGAGGAACGCAAAGCAAGAACATGGTGGACCCAATTGCAGGGAAGCAGGGAGGCAAGGCAGGAGTGCGGGAATCTCAAAATAATAATATTTAATCACAATGATAAAACAACTGGAGACTATGACATGGCAAGACATGTGACAACGACAATGAACCGACGAGAACTGAAAGAAACCAGGGAACTAAATACAAACAAATTGACGAGCCAACGAGGAACACCTGGACAAGACAAGTGGCTAGAGAGAGCTGATTGGTCGACACAAAGTAGACGAGAACAGGTGGACACAACAACCTAATGAGCACACGACAAACATGGAACACAGGAAAACATGGAACAAAACTAAACACAACCCAAACCAAAACACAGACCATGACATCTTTGGGTGAACGCTCATATTTGTTTGGCAAAGTTTTAAGCCGGATGCCCTTCCTGACGCGACCCTCTGCATTTATCCGGGCTTGGGACCGGCCTACAGTTTGCACTGACTTGTGCCCCCCATAGGGCTGCATTATGGCACAAACATGGCAGCATATGTTTCTCCAACACCTGTATGTACCTTTCAGCATTAATGGTGCCCTCACAGATGTGTAAGTTACCCACGCCGTTGGCACTAACACAGCCCCATACCATCACAGATGCTGGCTTTTGAACTTTGCGTCCATAAGAGTCCGGATGGTTCTTTTCCTCTTTGGCCCGGAGGACACGACGTCCACAATTTCCAAACACAATTTGAAATGTGGACTCGTCGGACCACAGAACACTTTTCCACTTTGCGTCGGTCCATCTTAGATGAGCTCGGGCCCAGAGAAGCCGGCGGCGTTTCTGGATGTTGTTAATAAATGGCTTTTGCTTTGCATAGTAGTTTCAATTTGCACTTATGGATGTAGCGCCGAACTGTATTTACTGACATTGGTTTTTGAAGTGTTCCTGAGCCCATGTGGTGATATCCTTTACACATTGATGTCGGTTTTTGATGCAGTGCCGCCTGAGGGGTCGAAGGTCACGGGCATTCAATGTCGGTTTTCGGCCTTGCCGCTTACATGCAGTGATTTCTCCAGATTCTCTGAACCTTTTGATGACATCATGGACCGTAGATGATGAAATCCCTCAATTCCTTGCAATTATACGTTGGGGAACATTGTCCTTAAACTGTTGGACTATTTTTTCACGCACTTGTTCACAAAGAGGTGAACCTCGCCCCATCTTTGCTTGTGAATGAGTGAGCAATTCAGGGAAGCTCCTTTTCTACCCGATCATGGCACCCACCTGTTCCCAATTGGCCTGTTCACCTGTGGGATGTTCCGAACACGTGTTGGATGAGCATTCCTCAACTTTCTCAGTCTTTTTTGCCACCTGTCCCAGCTTTTTTGGAACGTGTTGCAGTCATAAAATTCCATCCCTAATTCTCGGCACCCCTGCCAGCCGGCGGGTAAATGTCAGCACAGCATGACGGAGCACAAACAGGTGAGGGCGACCAATCAGGATGGACCACTTCCTTCGGGTGAAAAGCAACAGCAGATGTCAGCATGTGTGTGTGTGTGTGCATTCTAAAATTATCTCAAGTGTATGTTTATGTGTGCATGAAACCACATCACATGAGTTTTCATCCAATGACTTCCCAACACTCATCATGTGATCATATGACTTCTCACCACATGATTTTTCATCATGTGATCACATGATTTCTCATCACGTGACCTCTCATGTGATCAGATTATTTTTCATCATCTGATCACATGATTTTTTTCATCATGTGATCACATGGCTTCTCATCTGTGATCACATGACTTCTCCTGACATGATGCCAAGTTGACAGGTTTTTGTTTGATGACAGCGTGATGAGGTAATGATCTCACGAGAGGTGGCGTGCGCCTGCTGTCCATCATCTGCAGCCTCTTTCACGCAGAACAAACGCAAAAGGTTCCGGAATTTGTGACGTATGAAATACTCGTGTTCCAAGAAGCGAACGTCCAGGGTGAAACCGAACATGCGTCTCGGCAAACACGATGGGCAACACGAAAGAAGCATTCCGAAACAGCATTCTGCCATCCTGGCATTCTGGAATCCTGGCATCGCCCTCCGTCTTCGATACGAGAAGCGTGTTCAAACTAATTAACTTGATTGTTTTGAGCAAATAATCATGAACTTAGAATTTTATGGCTGCAACACATTCCAAAAAAGCTGGGACCGGTGGCAAGAAAGACTGAGAAAGTTGTTTGGAACATCCCACAGGTGAACAGGCTCATTGGGAACAGGTGGGTGCCATGATCGGGTAGAAAAGGAGCTTCCCTGAATTGCTCCGTCATTCACAAGCAAAGATGGGGCGAGGTTCACCTCTTTGTGAACAAGTGCGTGAGAAAATAGTCAAACAGTTGAAGGACAATGTTCCTCAACGTACAATTGCAAGGAATTGAGGGATTTCGTCATCTACGGTCCATAATATCCTCCATAGAATCTGGAGAAATTACTGCATGTAAGCGGCAAGACCGAAAACCAACATTGAATGCCCGTGACCTTCGAAAACCGACATCAATGTGTAAAGGACATCGCCACATGGGCTCAGGAACACTTCAGAAAACCAATGTCAGTAAATACAGTTCGGCGCAACATCCGTAAGTGCAATTTGCAATTCTACTATGCAAAGCAAAAGCCAGATCATGATTATTTGCTAAAAACAATCAAGTTGATCAGTTTGAACATGAAATATCTTGTCTTTCTTCTGTATTCAATTAAATATAGGTTAAAGATGATTTGCAAATCATTGTATTCTGTTTTGATTTGTTTAACACAAGTAAATTCATGCAACAAATATGACAGAACTCTTGACGATGTAAATACTCGGTGGGCCCGATCTGGGAATGAATGGTGCCGTATGTGACGCCTGGGCCATGCTTTTGTCCCCACTGATTCGGACACACACGTTATAATATTTAATATTCCATCTTGTTAACGTCTATAACATATCAAACAGATTACTTTATCTACTCACACAAATTTTACAAGATTACAATATGCAGTATACTGTATAAAACAATATTTAGGTAAATATTCATTCATGGTGCTTGTTCAATGTTACTGTGTCACACTGACAACTGTTCCTAATATTTTGACCCTCTCATGAAGCTAAATCCTCACTTGCACAAAAACGCACACTGGCGTGGTCTCTCACACACTCACTCACACGCACACACACACACACACACGCACACACACACGCATGAATTATTGAGGTCAATTTTCTATTAAGGGAGCAGATGACTAATCCATGTTTTCGTGGGAGAAGAAAATAATCCTCCTTTTGTCTCTTTATGTCCTTCTAATGCGCCATGTGTGTCATTCGTTGTGTGTTTGTATGTGTGTGTGGGAGTTGCACAGAATGCAGTTTTGGCAAAGCTTCTAGATTAGTAGTTGCGGACAAATACACAAATGAAAATGTCTAATAACGGTCACCTAATGGTTAATAATAAAAACTTCATTTCGCATGTTCAATAACAACAAGCCGTGGTTCTCTGCCAAACTTAAGCAACTTCGCCAGGCTAAAGAGGACGCATAGCAAAGTGGTGATCGAGCCTTCTATAATTGCGCTAGAAACCAGCTGACGAAAGAAAATAACATCGCAAAGAGAAATTATGTAGTGAAGTTCGAAAAACAGTTGACTGCTAATGACTCTAAATCAATCACAAGCGACGATTTCCCCAAGCAGAGAACAATAAAGGACTACCTGACGACTTGAACACCTTATATTGGAGATTTGAAAAGGACACTTTCACTCATTGAGTCATTTCAAACTACTCTGTATCGGTCTGTCGTGGTGAAGAAGGAGCTGAGCCGAAAGGCAAAGCTAGCAATTTAGTGGCCTATCTCCGTTCCTACCCTAACCCTAAACAACAAGATCACAGATACAAGGGGCAAGAGGAGCCAGATGAGGGTTAGATGTTCCCCGGTGACGTGTTCCGGGCACGTCCCACCGAAAGGAGGCCCCGGGGACAACCTAGCACACGTTGCAGAGACTATGGCCTGGAGGAGCTGGGCGAAGTGGCTGGGGGGGACTGCTTAAATTGCTTCCCCGCAACCCAACTCTGGATAAGCAGAAGAAAATGGATGGATGGATGGATGGATGGATATTAAATGGTTCCTAACTGGAGTATTCTGGTTGTCATAGAAGTGGCACTCATGAGGATCTTTCAAATCTTCAAATATGTTTTTCATCTATTACAGACTCCACACATAAAGATAAAAAACCTGGAATTTAGCAGTTTTGCTGGTATCGTGCGTAGTGTGCTCCGATAATCTCAACACGAAACACCACACGCAGAAATTCCCGAGTGCTGCCGAAGGGCCTGAAGGAGTGTTGGAGAATGGCGATGTTGTCAATCAAAAGACATGCTTTCAAAAAAATACTTCTTGCCATTTGGGAACCAACCTATACAAAAGACGAGATTTTTGTTGTTTGTTTTAATTTACAGCCATTTCCATGTTCGTCAGTCAGGTTTCTTCTTGATTGGCTTGGCTACGTTCCGTTACACATCACAATTCACGGAGTCGTAGCTCAGGAGTGGTTGGCTTTCCCCACACACATGAAGATTTTTGGTCATAAATATTTAAGACTGTCATCCCCAATCCATTTTGGAGCCGATTATAGGGGCAAATTCACTCCAAACACACCTCAGACCAAAGGATCATCTTAAAGGCTGGTCTTAAAAGACATAAGATAGTCTGGCGTTTGGTCGGGAAGGTCCTTGGTCGGGAAGGGGCTGATTCGCAACAAAACACCCCGATTGTCTTTGTGTGCCTTAGAAGACATTTGGCCTCTCATCCGAGCAGGGTTCATATGCTCATACACGTTTGCTTTTTCAGGACAGCTCTAGGCTGAGTGTTGCTGTGACAATTGACTATTTTTCCTCTAAATTATAAGCCCACACAACCAAGAACAGGTTTTGCAAAACAACAGGAAGAAATACGAAGTTTCTTCAGGATGGACAGCAGGACGATGGAGATGCAGTAGGTGGTGTTGTGGGCCATTTCCTCTGTTGAGTGAGTCTCTTTCCACCTTCACGTAGATGGCCTCTTTCAAACCATCTGTCTTCCCTGTCCACAATATGCAGTTTTTCTCTGTTTGACTTGGAGGTGCAGGTAGACCGCTGAGTCTTGACCTGAGGATTTGGCCCGTCTGCGTCTACTCAGTGGTTGCTTATTTTCCCCAATATATGCATCTGCGCACTACTTACGAATAGCAGATTGCTTTGGTAGGTGTCGGGTGTCCGCTCGTTGAGTGTACCAGTCTTTGTCTCGGGGTGTTACCAAGTTTCAATTGTACCCGAATGTTGTGTTGGTTGAAAGGTTTCTCAGACAGACCTGATACATACTGAATGGCAAGATTGTTTGCCGTTGCGAAGTGACTTCCTGCTTGCCATTGTGTGATCACTTCCTGTTTGGCGTCGATCTACCTGCGCTGCTCATCAGCCAGATGTCGCCCCTCACATTAACGTTTGCGTTAGCGCTGCCGGACTGCACGCCGCGAACATCTGCTAACATCTGCCCACACTCAGCTGCGCTCGCTCACGCAGTGGGAAAGCGGCACACCGACATATGCACACTCACAGCTGCCAACGGCACAAAATGCCGAGAAAGGCGAGCCGTGACCCGCGCGTCGGCGCCTCGCCAGCAGTTAGCGAGTCACTTGACTGCTCGCGGGCTTTTTAGCGGCACGTGTGACACTTGCTAGCTGTGCGCACTTGTGTATGTGTGTGTGTGTGAAGTATGAATCATGAAATAATACTGATCTCGTCTCCTTGTCCTCTCAAATGGACATTCTCAGGGTGAAATGTGAAATCTGTTGAATTGAACCCAAAGTCAGCCGTGACTTTGTCTGTTGTATGAATGGCATCAGGTTTATTGGACCTTCTGCCATCTAATGGAAGAGCGTTGAATTGTTTTGCCTCCCACTATTCATCGCTCTACAGTATACACAGTGGGTACGGAAAGTTTTCAGACACCCTTCGATTTTTCACTGCGGCCATTTGTTAAAATCATTTCAGTTTATTTGTTTCCTCATTAATGTACACACAGCACCCCATATTGACAAGAAAAAAACGAAATTGGGGAAATCTTTGCAGATTTATTCAAAAAGAAAAACTGAAATATCACACAGCCATAGGTATTCAGACCCTATTGCGGTGACCCTCATATATTTAACTCGGGTGCTGCCCATTTCTTCTGCTCATCCTTGAGATGGTTCTACACCTTCATTGGAGATCTCTGCATGATCAGAAAAAAAAGAAAATGAGCAAGGTAATGAAGAAAAATACTTTTTCTGAATGCGAAGTTGCTCCATGAAGTGGAGGCACGCAAGAAAACCCTCTTTGGCACGCCGTCCTCCGGCATGAACAAGCGAAAGAGAAGCGAATGGGACAGCGTGTGTGCGGCTGTTAGTGCTGTAGGGTCGGAACAGCGCACACGCTGAACTAAAAAACGAAGTGGTCAGACATTAAGGTGGATGTGAAGCGGAAGACAGCTGCCCACCGCCAACGTGTGGCCAACACAGGCGGCGGAATCGGCGCAGAGGGCCTCATCCTGTTTGAGGAGAGAGTCGCTGCAATCATGGGTGACATTTCTCTCTCAGGGTTGTTGGGAGCACAGGTGGCTGACTGATCACCCACAAGGTAAATGCCAGCTATTTTTATAACTCACAACAACCTACACTCAGCCCTATCAGAGAAAGGTTCATGCGTAAATGGTAATCCAAAATGGCACCTACCCGTGTGGACGCCTATTGTTTCCGTTTTTGTGTTTTTCGTTCGTCTTTGGAGACATTACACGACTCACTTACACAAGGGGAGACTTGCTAACCATCAAGGAGGCTACTCCGGACTTTCTTTCGCCAACTTTCGCAAATCCCCTCAGTTTTGAGTTACTCGCCGGAGCAGCGACCGCAGTCTTTGGCGCCTGGAGGCGGAGGCGATCCCACAGAGGGAAGCGAGCCGGCATCCAGGTGAGGCTACGCAAGAGAGGATACAGATTGGCGTTCCCGTCGAACTACGCTCCCTACCCAACAAAATGGACGAGCTTCATCTTCTGATAAAGACCAGTAAAGACTTTGGACGTTCCGCCGCCAAGTGCTTTACGGAGACTCGGCTTTGTGAGGCTGTCCCCGATGGCGCCGTCATGCTTCCCGGCTTCCATCTTCACCGGGCAGACCGCGACATGGAATTATCGGTGGCGGGATACGCTTCGAAATCAACAAAAAATGGTGTACGGACGTCACGCAGCTCAGCACACACTTCAGCCCGCATTTGGAGTCGCTGTTTTTGAGCTGTAAGCCATTCTACTCGCCTCGTGAGTTCACATCGTTGATTCTCACTGGTGTCTACATTCCGCCTCAAGCTAACACGAACGCCGGTAACTGCTAATGCTCGGCGAACAAGTAAACGAAATTGGAAAAAAAATACACCTGGACTCACCCCTCATTATTCTCGGGGACTTCAACAAAGCTCAACTCAACCACGAACTCCCTAAATACAAGCAGCGCATCGACTTTCCTACCAGGGAAAATAAGATTTTAGACCGCTGCTATACTACGCTAAATAACGCATACCGTGCCAAACCTGGTGCAGCCCTTTAACCAATTAAGCAGTGATCAGACAAGCGTCTGATGTGGAGGGTCCGAGAGGATTTTGCACGCTTTTGTCTTAGTTCTGGCAGCGTGCAAGTCCTCAAGGGTGGGGTAGGGGGGTACCGACAGTCGTTTCAGCAGTTTTGATTGTCCGTTGCAGTCGGAGTTTGTCCTTTTTTGTAGCCAGATTGTGATGGAAGAACACAGGACTGATTCGATGACCGCTGTGTAGAACAATCAGTCTTTTCTAGAATACCGAGGAACTCCAGAAAACGGCTGACATTTTCCTGCTTGGCAATGACGCTACTTATGCTACGTGCTGTGATGTCACCACGTGATCCACAACATACTTGTAAAAATACACGGCAGGAGGAGGGGCGCTCACGCCGGCCATTTTTAGCAGCACACATGGAGCGAGGGAGTCGGGGGGGGGGGGGTGGGGAATGGGTGCTCAAAAGCTCGCTACGCGCTGCCTGGCGCTCAGCTCCTCCTGGCCGCTTCCTGGGCACGCTCGCGCCGACATCAAAGCGTTCGTTTCACACACACACTGACACTAACACTGAGTTCAAACACACAGCAACACTGGGTGCCAATCAGGTTACCATGGCAACCCTTTATGCGAATCCCCACCTTTATCTGCTTTCATGGGAACTCATGAAGTTGGGGAGAACCATGCAGGGTCATGTGACTTTGGGGGATTCAAACGCGGACTTATTGGGATGCATGTGGAGTTGGAGTCGGGGTCGTGTGCGTGCGTGCGTGCGTGCGTGCGTGTGTCTGTGCAGTCTGATAGTGGAGGAGCCCCCCAGGCTGGAGTCACAGAGACGAGACGTTGAGCCTTGATCTGATTGAAGCACACTTCACTGACTGACACAGCCGTACACACACGCACGCACGCCTGACAGCACAGTGCAGTCACACTGTGGCACAGTGTCGCATGTCATTGGCATTCACAGACGCAGCTTCCTGTCTCCTGATACACACACCCACACACACGGATACAAGCAAATGCACTTAAAACGTATGCACACTCAAACACACACTCACAAACACATGCTTGCACACATAAACACGTACACACATACAAACATACACGTATATACAGTAGGCACTCACGAACATACTTTTTGTGCAGGGGTACAGACACCCATGCATACACGCTCACACACATGCACAAAACTAATCCACAGATACAAACACACGTATACAAATCGCATTCATGCACGCACAACCAAACTTCTGTGGGTGCACACACACATACGCACTCATGCATGCATGCATGCACACGTACACGCACACAAACACACACATACACACTGCCACACGCTCACAAACAAACATGCGCACACCATCAATTGTGAGTTTAAGATGGAAGTCCGCAAAAGTGTTTGTCGTTGAAACTTCAGTTCAGTGAGCACCTGCGCCAGCGTATTATCCGGAGCGCTCGATTGACCCCGCCGCCACGCACGCACGTGATGACATCACCAGCCGTTCGAAGCGGCAGGTGGTCATTAGTAAACGTCAGACGCTAACGACGGTCTTCACTTAGCCTGTTAGCCCGTGCTGGCGTGCGCCGCGCTAAGCGTCATGGCGGCTAAGTAAAGTGACAGATGTTGCCATTTAATTGCGCTCATCACGAGTCGTCACACGCCGTCGGCTCCATTAGCACACGCACGCACACTTGTTAGCACACACATACATGCTCGTTAGCTCTCGGCAGCGTTTAGCCCGCTAATTGACAGCGGGAACATTGAAGTGACCCGCGTGCCACTTCCTGCCGGCAAGCATGGACAGGAGCGACGCTGGAAGGATACTTAATTCATTGGCTGCCGGCCGATTTGTCAGTTGCTGTTGACGGATCTTTTGAGACCCGCACAATATTGTGTTAGTCTGCGAGTACTGAAGCGACCAAAGCCGTGGCTCGCGAGTAGACTCTCTTCCCTCACCAAAAGTTTGTTTCTATAACTTTTTTTGTCAGAAAAAAATTGTTTTGGGGGAAAAGATACGTCAAGAAGAACAATGTATTTAATTACTTTACTTCATATTTTTTGTTTTGTGATGCCTTAAAATATATTTAAAAAGACTGAGGACAGACTTTTGGCGGCAAGATAATCATCCATCCATCCATTTTCTTTACCGCTTCTCCTCACGAGGGTCGCGGGCTGCTGGAGCCTATCTCAGCTATCTTCGGGCGGGAGGTGGGGGTACGCCCTGAACCGGTGGCCAGCCAATGGCAGGGCACATAGAAACAAGCAACCATTCGCACTCACATTCACACCCATGCAAACTCCACATAGGCGGGGCCGGGATTTGAACCCCAGTCCCCAGAACTGTGAGGCAGATGTACAACACACCGGACACCTTCCTCCACCTGTTCCAACCTGCTTGGACTAATTTATTCACTTCCTTACCACACTCACCATTGCTCTGGACTGTTGATCCCAATGATTTAAAGTCCTCCACCCTCTCGATTTCGTCTCCCTCCACCTCTCCCATTCACATATATTCTGTGTTACTTCGACAAATCTTAATTCCTCTCCTTTCCAGTGCATGCCTCCACCTTTCAAACTGTTCCTCCACCTGCTCCCTGTTTTCACTGCTGATCACAATGTCATCTGCAACCATCATGGTCCACGGGGATTCCAGTCTAACCTCATCTGTCAGCCTATCGCTCACCACTGCACTCAGGGCTGATCCATGATGTACTCCCACCTCCACCTTCAACTCATCTGTCCCAGCTACAGCACACGTTTTGCTGCCTTCATACATTGCTCTGGAATGTTGACTCCAAGTACTCCACCCTCGCTATCCCTGGAGCCTCACTTTCCCCCCTCCTCCCCTCTCATCATCCACATATACCTGTATTGTGTCTTACAGGGGCTAATCTTCATTCCTCTCCTATCCAGAGCATGCCTCCAACTTTCTAAATCTTCCTCCACCCGCTCCCTGCTTTCACTGCAGATCACAATATCATCTGCGAACATCATGGTCCACGGGGATTCCTGTCTAACCTCATCTGTCAGCCTATCCATCAGCGCGGCAAACAGGAAGGGGCTCAGAGCTGATCCCTGATGCACTCCCACCTCCACCTGCAACTCATCTGTCACATCTATAGCACACCTCACTGCTTTTCTGCTGCCCTCATACATGTCCTGTCTTATTCTAACATACTTCTCTGCCACTCCAGACTTCCGCATGCAGTACCACAGTTCCTCTCTGGGTACTCTGTCATAGGCTTTCTCTAGATCTACAAAGACACTATGTAGCTCCTTCTGACCTTCTCTGTACTTCTCCATTAACACCCTCAAGGCAAATAATGCATCTGTGGTACTCTTTCTAGGCATGAAACCATACTGTTGCTCGCAAATACTTTTGTCCTGAGTCTATCCTCCACTACTCTTTCCCATAAATTCATTGTGTGGCTCATCAACTTTATTCTTCTATAGTTCCCACAGTTCTGTTCCCACAGCTCTGCACAGCAACCTTGTTCTTAAAAATGGGCACCAGCACACTTTTCCTTCATTCCTCAGGCATCTTCTCACCTGCTAAAATTCTGGTCAGACAACAACCTGGTCAAAAACTCCACAGCCACCTCTCCTAGACGCTTCCATACCTCCACAGGTATGTCATCAGGACCAACTGCCTTTCCATTTTCATCCTCTTTCGTGCCTTTCCAACTTCCCCCTAACTAATTATTGCCACTTCCTGGTCCATCACGCTGCCTTCTCTCTCATTTTCCTCATTCATCAACTCCTCAAAGTATTATTTCCATCTATCCAGGACACGACTGGCACCAGTCAACACATTTCAAACTCTGTCCTTAATTGCCTTAACCTGCTGCACATCCTTCCCATCTCTATCTCTCTGTCTGACAAACCTCTAACGACCTTTTACTCCTGTTTTAGTGTCCAACCTAGCATACAGGTAATATGCCTCTTGTTTGGCCTTTGCCACCTTTACCTTCGCTCTACATCGCTCCTCCATGTATTCCTCTCCTCAGTCCTCACAGTCCCACTTCTTCTTCGCTAACCTCTTTCCTTGTATGATTTTCTGTACTTTAGGTTACACCACCAAGTCTCCTTCTGCCCTTGCCTACCAGAAGATACACCAAGTACTCTCCTGCTTGTCTCTGATAAGCTCCTCCTGTCCACCGAGAGCCTGCCTCACCTCTTCTCGAAAAGCCACAGAGCACTTATCCTTTCTCAGCTTCCACCACATGGTTCTCTGCTCTGCCTTTGTCTTCTTCATCTACCTCCCCACCACCAGAGTCATCTTCTTTGCTGTCGAGCCACACTCTCCCCTACCACTACCTTACAGTCGGTAACCTCCTTCAGATGACATCGTCTGCGCAAGATGTGATCCACCTGCGTGCTTCTACCTCCGCTCTTGTATGTCACCCTATGTTCCTGCCTCTCCTGTAAGAAAGTGTTAACTGCAGCCACTTCCATCCTTTTTGCAAAGTCTACCATCATCCGTCCCTCCAAGCTCCTTTCCTGGATGCCAAACTTACCCATGACTTCTTCATCACCCCTGTTTCCTTCACCAACATGTCCATTACAATCTGGACGAATCACGACTCTCTCTGTCTGGGATGCTCAGAACTACTTCATCTAGCTCCTCCCAGAATTTCTCTTTCATTTATAGGTCACATCCTACCTGTGGGGCATAGCCACTAATCACATTATACAATTTCAAGTTTCAGCCTCATCACTCGATCTGATACTCTTTTCACCTCCAATAGATTCTGAGCTAACTCTTCCTTTAAAATAACCCCTAATCCATTTATCTCCCCATCTACACCATGATAAAATCATTTGAACCCTGCCCCTAAACCTCTAGCCTTACTGCCTTAGCTGCATTTCGACCGGCACCCTGCAGGCGCTGGTGGCGGACGTTGTTAACCCAGGCCACGACCAATCCATTATGGAATTCTTTGGATGAATGCACATATTTGTTTGGCAAAGTTTTAAGACGGATGCCTTTCCTGACGCAACCCTGACGCATTTATCCGGGCTTGGGATAAACCCTTATGCCCCCCAAAGGGCTGCATTAACAATTTCTTTACAAATATGCAACTAAAAACGCACCGTGGGCGACGCTGACTCAGCGCATGGCTCAATTGAACAACAGCAGCTTGTTTACATGGTGTTCGTGATTCACTCCATCAACTGCGTCATCTTTTCCCAACATCATGACACACTTTCTACTACCTACCGGGACACATATTCTGTCTAAAGCATACATATGCAAACTCTGTTGGACTGACTTCCAACATGTTGCCATTTCTAATCGTTATCTTCTCCTCAAAAGCTGCGTTGATCTCAAATCCAAAGCGATACAAGGCTGCCACCTGCAGGGACCTGTTAGTCATTACAGAGGTTTACAAACCTGGGCGAGACCCTCTTCCAAGCCTTCCCAGTGAAAAATGTACTTGGCGGATATATTCATCAGCGATAGTAAAGGCTTGACCAATACAAATGTCAGTGGCAGTGAATGAGTTAAGGACTGCAAACGTGTCAGAATGAAAGCCATCTTTGTTTGGCATCAACACGAAAACACACCCTGCGTCAACACACACACACGCACCCGCACACACACTCACACACATGCACACGTATACGCACGCAAACAAACGTTTGACCCTGTCCAGATGAGTCCCCATAAGTTGTGATTCCATGAGATGAGAGTGTTTGTGTGTGTTTGTGTGTGTGTGTGTGTGTGTGTGCGTGTTTGTTAATGCGTTTGAGACTGTGAGTGAAGACGATGGTTGCCATCAAATTTTGCCCTTATTAAGCATTTCTTTTATTTAACAAAATTGGTTAGAGCGTCAGCCTCACAGTTCTGGGGTCCGGGGTTCAATCCCCGGCCCCGCCTGTGTGGAGTATGCATGTTCTCCTCATGCCGGCTTTTCTCCGGGCACTCCGGTTTCCTCCCACATCCCAAAGACATGCGTGGTAGGTTAATTGACGACTCTAAATTGCCCATAGGTGAGAATGTGAGTGCGAATGGTTGTTTGTTTATATGTGCCCTGAGATTGGCTGGCAACCAGTTCGGGGCGTACCCCGCCTCCTGCCCGATGACAGCTGGGAGGGGCTCCGGCACTCCCGCGACCCTTGTGAGGAGAAGCGGCTCAGAAAATGGATGGATGGAAAATATAAGAGTGCCAACATGCAAATGTCACACACTTGTGCTAAAATATGAAAATGTCACATTTCACTGCAGCACTTTTTATTGAACATATCTTTTCTCTTCCTCGTCCTCCTCCTCCTCCTCATCATTATCATCATTAGAAGGTATCTTGATGATTGAATTTGCGGAGAGTTTTCGGTTTATTTTTAGGTTGTAAAGCTTTCAGTTGGGTCGGAACCTTTCTTGGAGTCGCTTCGTGTTTCTGTTGGGCCTCATCCAGTGACAGACCGGCAAGCGGCGCAAATGTTTGTTCAGCAACACAACGGTGCGAGCCGGCCACATTGGAAACAGCTAAGACATGTTTGGCTCTTTTCTATTTGCACTTTATGTCAAAAGATGTTCACGTTTGAGAATCTTTTATAGTAGGGCTACAGCTATCGAATATTTTCAGAATCGATGATTTCAGACACAAAATTATTTTGCATTATTAAACTACAATACCAAAGCAATGTATTCATGTGAGGTGCAAGTATTATTTTTGTCCACTTGGGATTCTACACTACAGTATCTGTGACTTTGGATACGTGTGGTTTAAAAGGCGGGACCTGGCCTGGTGAGTGATGTGGCAGTCAGCCAATGAAAGCTTAGAGTTGATTGGTTGCTAACCGGCTAACCGTTAGCCAATCTACGTTCCGAGTGCCTCAGCGGGCGTCAGTTGCGACCGTGCAGCTCGTGGCCGAAGGTGCTTGTGATGTGTTTAGTTTGTTTGCGTTTGTTCAGTAAAGCGATTTTTAAGTGTTAAAATAGGTTGTATTCATTAGCTCAGATTAGCTGATGATGCAGTTGTGTCAACTAGTTCCGCTCTGTAGTTGACACATTGGTGTGAAATGACCCCAAACTTCAGACATTCCGCCTTTTACGAACTCTTTCCTCCTGACTTTTACTGCAGTAAGTCTGCAGTAACGTTAGTCCCTCCGGAAAAATAATCCCAGCGAACCTTTGAGGCAAAGATTTTGCTTCAACTTTTTTGTAATGGAATTATTGAAGTTATTTGAATAATCGTTGCAGCCGACTTTGAAGGAACAGTTTAACCTCAATATAATGGACTAATATGGCCGGATGGTCGTCCGTTACATTGAAGCACTATTTTTTTTAAACTATATGCACCCAGGCGGTACGGTGGACGACCGGTTAGAGCTTCTGCCTCACAGTTCTGAGGAGCGGGGTTCAATCCCCGGCCCCGTCCCCGCCTGTGTGGAGTTGGCATGTTCTCCCCGTGCCTGCGTGGGTTTTCTCCGGGCACTCCGGTTTCCTCCCACATCCCAAAAACATGCATGGCAGGTTAATTGACAACTCTAAATTGCCCGTGGGTGTGAATGCCCTGTGTGCAAATGGTTGTTTGTTTGTAAGTCCCCTGCGATTGCCTGATGATGGCTGAGATGGGCTCCAGCATGCCCGCGACCCTAGTGAGGAGAAGCGGCTTAGAAAATGGATGGATGGATGGATGGATATATGTACCCATATTACTGTACAGTACAAATTATTCTTTTTTTTTTTTTGTGGCCTAAAACGCCCAGTACAGTTATTCTAAATCAATATTTCAAAATCTTATAATATAATATATAAAATATGTGAAAGTTTCACATTTTATCCAAACTTCCCACACCAATGTGCTTGGTCATGGTGACATTGTTAATGTACAGTACTCATCATAGGCGAGTCACTTTCATGAGCCGTGAGGAATTAGTGTGCTTCCTACTTCCAAATCCGTTGCCAAACGTGAACAGCTTGACAAAAAAAATGTACTTTACCAAAAAATAGTATGTTGCAGACTTCAAAGACTGGTGTTTTGTTTTCATTCACATTCAACATGGCCACCACATAGGCACAGAAGCCATGTCTTTTGGAATTGGATCTAGTCATATTGTATATCTGTGGCCCGGAAATACTCCCTTTCTCTGCCTGCATTGCGCCACAACGGCAATAAACAACAGCGGCCAATTCTGAACTAACAGACTTTGTCAACAGCATTATAAGTGACAAATGGAAACTATTTTTGAACACATTGTTCAGTCACGACGGTCCGTTTTATCCAATATCCATTATATCTCAGTCCTTTTTATCGAGGTTACACCGTATTTGTTACTTGACAGACAGTAATGCCAATATTTGTCGTCGTTTGTATGATTTATTTGAAGATTGATTACCTGCTTAAAGTGCAAGAAGTTATCAAGCGGGTGACTTGGAACTCTGACACAATATAAGAGTAAAATGTCACCAATCAGAGAAGGAGGAAGACACCTGAGAGGCCCTCCCAGCTGGTCATCCCCTACCTGAGGGAACGAGAACAAGGTGGACGAGAAAAGAGCGACAGACGCAACAATTTTGTCGTTACATATGTATCAGGTCTGTCTGAGAAACTCGGAAGAAATTTCAACCAACACAACATTCAGGTACACTTGAAACCTGGGAACAACCCGAGACAAAGACCAGTACACCCAAAGAGCGGACACCCGACACCTACCAAAGCAATCTGCTATTAGTAAGTAGTGCACCGATGCATATATTGGGCAAAGTAAGCAACCACTGAGCAGACTCAGACGGGCCAAATCCTCAGGTCAAGACACAGCGGTCTACCTGCACCTCCCAGACAAACAGAAACAAAAATGTTCATATTGTGGACAGGGAAGACAGATGGTTTAAAATAGGCCCGAGAGAGGCCATCTACGTGAAGGTAGAAAGGGCCTCACTCAGCAGAGGAAATGGCCCATGACACCACCTACTGTCATGAACATGGTTAGGGCGACGGCGAGGAACGCAAGGCAAGAACATGGTGGACCCAATTGCAGGGAAGCAGGGAGGCAAGGCAGGAGTGCGGGAATCTCAAAATAATAATATTTAATCACAATGATAAAACAACTGGCGACTATGACATGGCAAGACATGTGACAACGACAATGAACCGACAAGGACTGAAAGAACCCAGGGAACTAAATACAAACAAATTGACGAGACAACGAGGAACACCTGGACAAGACACGAGTGGCTGGAGAGAGCTGATTGGTCGACACAAAATAGACGAGAACAGGTGGACACAACAACCTAATGAGCACACGACAAACATGGAACACAGGAAAACATGGAACAAAACTAAACACAACCCAAACCCAAAACACAGACCATGACACCTACTGTATCTCCAACATACAACGCCGTCCTTGCGAAGAGACTCAATCATTTAACCTCAACAAAGAACAACCAAACAATACTGACTTAGCACATTTTGTACAGCTGAATATAAGATGCAAAACGACATTCGTTAAGATGCCTTGAGAGAGGCGGGCCTCGTCGTTCTCTGGAAACTTCCTCGTTAATCTCGTCAATCGCGGAGATTCCAGGGAACGATGGCTGCGTTAACAGGTTTCACGAGGGAGAAGAAGAAGAAGAAGAATCATCTTTTATTGTCATGAACATGCATGCATGCACGCACACGAAATTTGTTCTCTGCATTTAAGCCATCACAGTGAACACATACACATACACATACACACCGGAGCAGGGGGCAGCTGAAGCGCCCGGGGAGCATTTCGGGGTATCGGTGTCTTGCTCAAGGACACCACAGCCGTGAGTCCGGAGGATGTTGGCGGATGGTCCAGTCGGGGTTTTGAACCTAGGTCCCCCACGGTGGCAGGCGATGATCTTAACCATTGGGCCACGGCTGCCCAGTGAACGCCGAAGCCTCTTGAAGGGTCAGGGGCGTGTCCTTAACTCGAGGGCTTTCCGTAGCGACGCTCGGGATCGACCTGTCGTGGAATGCCAACGCACGTGAACAGATGAAGCCGGCCCACTCGGATCGGAGGCCAAAGCGCGACAGTCCGGTCGCCATCCATTCCAATCCCTGAGGCGATTCTTAGCTTGTGTTGTTTTGTAAGACGTCGTGTTGTGTTGCGTTACTTTGTTATGTTCACTGTATTACATTGTGTTACAGCTATCTTCGGGGGGGAGGCGGGCTACACCCTGAACCGGTCGCCAGCCAATCGCAGGATACATACAGACAAACAACCATTCGCACTCACATCCACACCTACGGGCGATTTAGAGGCTTCAATCAACCTAGCATGCATGTTTTTGGGGTGTGGGAGGGAACCGGAGTGCCCGGAGAAAAGCCACCCAGGCACGGGGAAAACGTGCAAACTCCACACAGGCGGGGCCGGGATTCGAACCCCGGTCCCCAGAACTGTGAGGCAGAGGTGATAGATAACCAGTGGTTCACCATGCCGGCGCAGATATAAGAGAATGTAAAGAACTAAACTGTTTTTAAAGGCACAATGAGTGTGCTTAGTCGTGTGTTGGATGTGTGGCAAAAAGGGGCGCGGCCTAGCGAGTGCCATCAGGACCTGAAGTTGTGTTGGCCAGTTAGTCCACGTGTGAGTGGTGGCCTACAACAGCTCCTTGCAAGTGTGTTCATTTCCTATTTGTATTGGACTTTTTGTGGCTTTCAGTCAACATCTGAAAGCGCATCGTCGACTGTGCCACATGCGAGGGCATCGAATTTCCTTCGTTGCTCCATTTGCCTTTTGACTTCACCCGGGGATAGACGGAAGGACGATGGATGTTTGACGGATGGCGGCGTGCGGCGGGACCGAGACGACGTCGCAGCGTCCATCCATCAGCCGGCGGGAAGCCAAAGCGACGGCGGCCCCGCAGCACGGCACGCTAATGTGGCGTGGAAAATGTCCCGTGATGGAGCGACACGGGTGCCGAAGAGGGCGAGCGGCGGCGTGATGCATTGTTTGAATGTCGGGAAGGCTTCCCGCTGCGGAATGCTCGGCCTTAAAGAAGCGGGAGAGGCGGCCAGGCCTTTGTTTTTATGACGCCCTTGACGAAATGTCCTTCAACATCGTCAACAAGAGCATTTCCGGTCACCTGGCAACCAACACTCGGCTTCATTCACCTGTCAATCGTCTTCTGACTTTCGCACTTGTGACTTCCTCCTGCCGCCGCACAAGCTCAGGGGACATGCTAGCTTTTTATCGGAAGTGGGATGTTCCCGAATGTTTACATGAGGGTGTGCGCGTGAGGTGATCCGTGTGCATGTGTGTGTGTGTGTGTGCGTGTAGTTCGGCTAACAAGGTAGCCGGCCGGTCACTACGACGTGATTGCTGAAATATTGATTTTTCATGTGATATCAAAGTATCCCATCATACTTAAGCACGAGCATCTGTCTGTCTCTCGCCTGCAGGCCGCCGACGGACACCCGGACAAGCCGATGATGGCCCGGTGCTGCCTTTAGCTTCGTCTCCGCAGCCACGCTCACGTGAAGAGGACCGCCCCCTCCGTCGCCGCTCAGGTGCTTCTGCGTGCCGATTGGGCGAAACATGTGATGATGTCACACCTGTTGGTGTCACAACAAGGACATCCGTTTGAGCGTCCTGTTAGCTCCTTAGCGTGCCAAAGTTGCAGCACAAATCCTCACTAGTGAGTGGGAACGTGTGTGCGTGCGTGCGTGCGTGTTAAAAGGTGAGTGTTGTGTGTGTGCGTGTAATGAATATGCACACATTACACGCAGCCATTGCGCATGCTCGTGCGCGTGATGTTGACACGCTAGCAGACGGAGTCTTGAGGCCCAGAGGATTGTGGGTATTTGCACTGATTCTACTGCCATCTGGACACACAAACACGCGTACATTCACGTGCGTGCGGTAATGTGGTCGCCATGACGAAACACGTGCTCAACTTAACTCACTGCAGTCATACATCGTGTGTGTGTGCGTGTATATTTGCCTGTCTATTTGTGTGTGTTTGTGTGTCTGTCCGTCTGTCTGTCTGTCTTTCCATGCGTCTGCGTCTGTATTGATGTATGTGTGTGTCTGTGTGTATTTGTTTGTCTATCCGTATGTGTGTGTGTCTGTTAATGTTTGCGGGGTGTGTGTCTTTCTATCCTTGTGTGTGAGTGTGTTTATGTACTTATGAATGTGTGTGTGTTTGTCTGTCTTTCTGTGAGTGTGTGTGTGCGTGGGTACTTACGTATGTGTGCGTTTATGTTTGTAGGGTGTGTGTGTGTACGTCTGTCATTCTGCGAGTGTGTGTTTGTGCATGTGTGTTTTGCGTAGTGGGGGACCACAAAGCCTCGAGCATGAGTGCATTTCCCTTCCCTTCCGGAGGAAGGGAAGTTCCTTCTGTCCAGTAAAAACCCAATCAAGAAAATGTCAGAAATAAATAAGTGTGTTCAGCGACGACGACGACGACGACGAGGCCTCACATTTGCCTCCTGTTCCTCGTCTTCTGCTGCATACTGCTGATTTACTTTGTGTTGTGTTGCATGACTTTATTCCATTGTGTTAGCTCGAGTTATACATTTGGTTGTGTTGCATTACATGAGGCTATTTTGTGTTGTTGTGAAAGGACATTGTGTTCCATTGTGTTTTGTGTCAGGTTGTCTTGCGTTGAGTCGTGTTATTGTTCCTTATGTTGTGTGGCACTGTCTCCTTGTGTCGCATCTGGTAGCGTTGCGTGATATTCTTACATTCTGTTACCCTAACCCTGTTGCGTGAAGCTATTTGGATTACATTGTGTGACATCGTGTTAGCTGTATTGCAGAGTTGCACTGTACACGATGTACGTTGTGTCGGCTTGCGTTGTGTTAGATTGTAGGGCTCCAACTTAACAATTATCGATTCAATCTGTCAATATTTGTTTCCTATGAATGGATAAAGTCAAGTCTTTTTTCATTTCCATCCCTATACTCAAAACAGGTTGTGTTTTGGTGTATGACCGAGTGTGTGCGTGCGTGGTGCCAGCAGGAGCGTGACCATGGGGGGCCCGTCGCCGCCCCCGCTGCTCCTGGTCCTCCTGGCGGCGTGCTGGCTCGTCCGCCTGGGCGCGTCGTCGCCGTCGTCCATGTTGTGTCCCAAGCGCTGCACGTGTCAGAACCTCCTGCCGTCCTACACGGTCCTGTGCGCTAAGACGGGTCTGCTCTTCGTGCCGTCCAACATCGACAGACAGACGGCCGAGCTGCGCCTCATGGACAACTTCATCACTACGCTGAGGCACCGAGACTTCGCCAACATGTCCAGCCTGGTATCTACTTCCTCATTAGCATCACTGAGCTACATGACCATTCTGATGGGCAGCTGCTTCTTGTGCTTAGGGCAGAGGTGTCAAACACATTCTTGTCATGGACCACGTTGTCGTTCGTTTTTTCTTCAGAGGGCCGTTGGGACTGAAACCACATAAATGTACAGGTCTGGAGAAAAATGACAAAAACACTCCTATTTGGACCAATTTGAATTTGGTATTTGGAATGATGTTATAAGTCCATCCATCCATCCATCCATCCATTTTCTGAACCGCTTGTCATTGGCTCATCATATGAATATGCTAATGCGACTTGCAGCTAGCACCAACAACATCCTAAGTAGCTAGTATGGTAGAACCAACTAATAATGTGAACCCACAGCAGAGAAAAGGGAATGAATTTATGGTGGCACAAACTAACGTGAACCCCTCACAAAGAAGCGGTCATTCTGACCCGATCATATAACTGCATGAACACATGTTTAGGCCTGTAAGCTTCCTTTTAAAGAAATACCCTTTCATTGTTTTGAATGTCCTCATGCTTCCAAGAATGGGACCGGACCTCCCGTTAGGTGTACCGGGCGCTTCTAAAACCCCGCGTGTGTTCAGTCAGGATCCGATCGTCCGTCCGTGTCTTATGCGGGTCATCTATCGGTCTACAACATTAGCGGCTCACGGCTTGTTCGCTGTTGTCGTCATCAGATCCACCTGACGCTGAGCCGTAACACCATCAGTCAGATCCGCCCGTTGGCCTTCGCCGACCTCCAGAATCTCCACGCCCTCCACCTGGACGCCAACCGTCTGACCACGCTGGACGACGCCCACTTCCAGGGCCTGGTCAACCTGCGCCACCTCATCCTCGCCAACAACCAGCTGCACCGCATCTCCCAGGGAGCCTTCCAGGTACAATAATGCCTTATTCACGTTTCTAGATTTCCACAATGCAGGTGCATGTCAGTTCATTATATAATGGTGGAAATGTCTTTCATATCACAAGTTCAATTAAAATACTCAAATTAATATATTGCAGCAATCCTTAATGCAATGTTTTCAGCCTTTTTTGGACCCGGGAAGAAATGAATTCCAGATCGCGGAAGCATTAATAAATAGCATGCAAAAGGGGCACGGTGGACGACTGCCTCACGGTTCTGAGGACCGGGGGGCTTCAAATCCCCGGCCCCGCCTGTGTGGAGTTTGCATGTTCTCCCCGTGCCTGCGTGGCTTTTCTCCGGGCACTCCGCTTTCCTCCCACATCTCAAAAACGTGCATGGTCGGTTGATTGAAGACTCTAAATTGCCCGTAGGTGGGAATGTGAATGTGATTGCGAATGGTTGTTTGTTTGTATGCGCCCTGCGATTGGCTGGCAACTGTACCCCGCCTCCTGCCCGACGACAGCCGGGATAGGCTCCAGCACGCCCGCGACCCGCGTGAGGACAAGCGGCTCAGAAAATGGATGGATGGATGGATGGATGGATGGCATGCAAAGGCCCGCGCAGCCTGTGTCAAAAGAATGTCTTTGCTCTTCACAGCAATACCGACTTTATTTTTGACACCGGTGCCTCTTGAATGTCGCAAGAGACTCAAATGTCATGAATCGCACTGTCACTGAAATTCGGGGTGCCAAAAGTACACGATTAGAAATGACCGTGTCTGTACAAAAGGCCCGATCGAGTCACAATAGCAGTCCACGCGTAAAGCCTGCTGGCAAACGCCAGCGCACCAAAAGTCTTTATTCATGGCACATTGTGACGCACTGAGGACAAGCGAACTACAAATGCCACAATGCAGTGCAACAGCTGGCTCACCCAACCCCAGGCGCCCCGCAATCATTTCGTTGCAGGGTATACATGCGGCTCGAACGCTGTTGGTAGTATCTGCGTGAGCAGCTGTTCTCTGGAATTAAAACAAACAAGAAATCAGATGAATCCAAAGTCCAAAGAAATATTCTTCTAACAGCTACAATCATTGAATTGCACCAGGGTAATACATTTTCCAGCATTTCTAATTGATTGGTTCCTCGTCCCCGGTTTAATTGAACCCCGTCTCGGCAGGACTTTCTGGAGACACTGGAGGACTTGGACCTGAGCTACAACAACTTGGTGGACGTCCCGTGGGAGACCATCTCCATGCTGGTGAGCGTCAACACGCTCAGTCTGGACCACAACCTCATTGAGAGCGTTCCCGAGGGAATCTTCTCCAACCTGCACAAGCTGGCCAGGTGCGCTCGGAAGCTGGCTGTCGCCGCGCCGGTCCCGACATTCCCATTCAAATTCTGTTTTTGTTATGTACAGGCTGGACATGACGTCCAACAAGCTGAAGAAGATCCCGCCCGACCCGCTGTTCCTGCGCATCCCCGTCTACGCCAAGATGAAGGGCTCGCCGCTGACGGCCTTGGTTCTGAGCTTCGGTGGGAATCCGCTGCACTGCAACTGCGAGCTAGTTTGGTTACGGCGGTTGACCCGCGAGGACGACCTGGAGACCTGCGCCTCCCCGAGAGACCTCGCCGGGAAGTACTTCTGGACCATCAGAGAGGTTGGCAGTCATCGCAGTACAGTGAAGCCCTGTTTATTGTTGGGGACTCTTTCCAGACCCACGGCCAATAGGTGCAAAGCCGTGATGTAGAAAGAACCCGTTTCCACATTTCTTTTCTGTAGTTTGACTTTTTTTACAGACCGATACCAGTATGGGTATTCACTCTTGAGTAGGCTACTCACCAATACTGAGGACCGATAGCACCAGTACTGTCCAGGGGGACTTACTCAATGTCCATTTTTTTCGTCTTACACGTATAAATGGCTGCTATCAGGAGCCTTCACGAGTGCCCCATTCCTTGAAATAAGGAATCAGTATTGGTATCGGGCCAATACTGACACCTGGAATCAGTACCAGTTCATTCCTGGTTACATGCTTGAACACATTTCACAATTATTATTATTATTATACTTGTATCTTCAATTTATATAGTGCCTTTCAAAAAGTCCAGGCTCGCTTGAGAGCAACTGAACTTATTAAAACCCACTTCAAACTATTGAAATGCACTTTGCGCACGAGCGAAGGAGGTCGCGTGAAGTCGGACACAGCGTCTCGCCTACGACATGGGAACGAGACACCTCATTTGAGCATTGAAGATTAACCGTCCTCGTTTCAAAATTGACCAACCTCATCATTTTACTAACATTCACCAACTGACGAAATGTTTCCCATTAAAATGAGTGGAAATGGATTTCATCCGGAATGAAGTTATATTGACCTTATTTTTGTGTGCGTGGTCAAAAATCAATATTGTACAATATAGACAGCCGTTCAAAGAGCCTTTATTGTGGAGATAAAACAGGACCGGTTCTTCGCCTTTTCACATTCAGTACTCCTTCTGGTCGCAATGGCTCCCGCGACGCAACACGAAAGCCTCATGGTGCACAGTGTCAAGTATCATCACATCAAGGCGAGTTTTCAAAGTCTGCGGCCTTTCTTTAAACGCTGCTTTGTCAATCTGTTCAATTGCAATAGCGAGTACACGATAACGTGAGCATACGTGCGCCGTATTTGTACGCGTTTGTATTTGCATTGTTGGGCCAAAGGGTCGCATCATTGCAAGCTGACGGGAAACGGCAATTTTGGGATTTTGGCACTTTGAGGTTTTCAGTTGGGTTGTCTTTGTTGCGACTTCATACAAATTAGACACACCAGCTCGTTGGTGTTAGCGTGATGGCTGCGTTCATCTGTCTTGAATCCATATTGTTCCCACATCGTTGCGGTGGCAGGCTTAGGTTTTGGAACCGATTCCATTTGTGGCGCTCGTCGTCACCAAACGTAGCTTTGAGGGCCCTTGCTACGTTAGTGCCTGCATTTCAAAAGTACGCACACACGCTCGCACATAGGCACGCCTACGGCCAATCAGGGGCAGGGTGGGATGGGCCCCTCCTGCCCTCCGATAGCTCTGATTGGTTTAGAAACCAAATGAGTTTTATGCGTCTGCTTTCAAGTCACGTTTCTTACTCCAATGGCCGGGCGTACAGGGGGAGCCTCGCTTTTTTTTTTACCATTCTGAAATTAGGGCGACCAAATGAGTCGCACTCTAGAGGAGAAAAAAACAACAAAATCATACGCCGGATTTCCAGTACCAGGCCGCAATATTTGAATCCATAGCATTGCGTCCTCCGATGCAGTTTCATCTTCGCTTATGCGTGCCTGCCCCTTTTGTGCCTCTCAGACGCGGGATGCCCATCAAATGAGATCCCAGCAAATGCATGCTTACCTTCTTGCATGGTCGAATATCATCCGCCTCATATGAATGTTCTTCCAGCTCATTGTCACTTGAATATTAAGCAATACAACCATCTTGTCATTTGATGATCTCCTCTCTCCTCTCTCTCTCACCACCGTTTGTGCACCTCCTACAGGAGGAGTTTGTGTGTGAGCCTCCGATGATCACTCGCCACACATCCAAGATGTTTGTGATGGAGGGCCAGGAGGTGAGCCTGCGCTGCAAGTCCATGGGCGACCCGGAACCGTCCACCCACTGGGTGAGCCCCGAAGGGAAACTGATGGGCAACACGTCGCGCGTCGTCTGCTACGATAACGGCTCGCTCGACATCCTCAAGGCTTCCGTCAAGGTCGGTTCTCTCGAGAGCCCGTTCTGCGGGGACCGCGCTTCCCCGCTCACACGCTCTCCTCTGATCTGCCGCAGGATTCGGGAAAGTTCACGTGCATCGCGTCCAACGCGGCCGGCGAGGCCACGGCGCCGGTGGAGCTGGTGGTCAAACCCTCGCCGCATTTCGATCCCAAGCCGGAGGCGGACCCCGGGCCCTCGGACATCCCCACGTCCATCAAGTCCAACACAAGCTGGGGTCAGGCGCGCGTCACCCGGCCGCGGGTCAGCGTGTCCGAGCTCACGTCCAGCAGCGCCCTCATCACGTGGCCCGCGCAGAACCACATTCCCGGCGTGCGCACGTACCAGATCCAGTACAACAGCTCCGCCGACGACGTTCTCATCTACAGGTGGGCATCCCTTAGCAGTGTGTCGCTGTTAGACGGCACGCTCGCCCCAAAATCAGACACCCCAGAGCAGCGTGTGCCACTTGGACATCCTCATCTAGTCTGTAAAAAAAACATTTTGGAGAGGGGTAAATATCCATCCATCCATTGTCAACACCGCTTATCCTGGTTAAGGTCGGGGGGCGCCGGAGCCTATCGGGCGAAAGGCGGACTACACCCCGAACCGGTTGCCAGTCGGTCACGGGGCACACGCGGACACGGACAACCATTCGCACTCAGTTTCACACCGTCACTGAGTGGGAACTGAACCCACGCTGCCCGCACTAAAGTCAGGCGAGTGTAAGGTAAACATAAAATCGTCTTAAATTGACAACGGTAAAATGTATTACCGAGAAGCATTGAGTACTTCCCAAAAGCCAGGACTCGGGGGGCGTGTGCGTTTTCTTGAGCAGTAAATGAATGAGCCGTCGTCAGTGGGCAGTTTTCACGTGTGGCTCGTACATTCCACCCGCTGCGTTTTCGCCAGATTCAATATGATAAATGGCATCGCCCGTCCGTCCGTGACGATTACTCTGATTGGCTGTTAGCTAGATAATCAGCACAAACAAGCCACAAATAAAAATGCACGACATCGTAAAACAAGCTTAGCTAAATGTTGATCATTACTTCAATTTGTTCCCGCTTGTACAACCCCGATTCCAACGAAGTTGGGACGTTGTGTTAAACATAAAGGGGGGCTTCAGCCGCCCCCTGCTCCAGTGTGTTCCACTAACGTGTATGTGTTCACTGTGATGGGTTCAATGCAGAGAACAAATTTCGTGTGCGTGCATGCATGTTCATGACAATAAAAGATGATTCTTCTTCTTCTTCTTCATAAATCAAAACAGAATACAATGATTTGCAAATCATGTTCGACCTATATTGAATTGAATACACTACAAAGACAAGATATTTCATGTTCAAACTAATAAAATTTGATTGTTTTTAGCAAATAATCATGAACTTACAATTTTATGGCTGCAACACCTTCCCAAACAGCTGGGACAGACAGGCTCATGTTTACATCACTGTGTTACATCAGCTTTTCTTTCAACAACATTCAATAAAGGTTTGGGAACTGAGGACACTCACTGTTGAAGCTTTGTCGGTGGAATTCTTTCCCATACTTGCTTGATGTACAGCTTCAGCTGTTCAACAGTCCGGGGTCTCCATTTTCAATGGGAGACAGGTCTGGACTGCAGGCAGGACAGTCTAGTTCCCGCACTCTTTTACTACGAAGCCACGCTGTTGTCACACGTGCAGAATGTGGTTTGGCATTGTCTTGCTGAAATAAGCAGGGGCGTCCGTGAAAAAGACGTTGCTTGGATGGCAGCATATGTTTCTCCAACACCTGTATGTAGCTTTCAGCATTAATGGTGCCCTCACAGATGTGTAAGTTACCCATGCCATTGGCACTAACACAGCCCCATACCATCACAGATGCTGGCTTTTGAACTTTGTGGCCATAACAGTCCGGATGGTTCTTTTCCTCTTTGGCCCGGAGGACACGACGTCCACAATTTCCCAAAACAATTTGAAATGTGGACCACAGAAGACTTTTCCACTTTGCGTCAGTCCATCTCAGATGAGCTCAGGCCCAGAGAAGCCGGCGGCATTTCTGGGGTGTTGTTGATAAATGGCTTTTTCTTTGCATAGTCGAGTTTCAAGTTGCACTTCCGGATGTAGCGCCGAACTGTATTTACTGACACTGGTTTTCTGAAGTGTTCCTGAGCCCATGTGGAGATATCCTTTACACATTGACGTTTGGTTTTTGATGCAGCGCCGCCTGAGGGATCGAAGGTCACGGGCATGCAATGTCGGTTTTCGGCCTTGCCGCTTCCATGCAGCGATTTCTCCAGATTCTCTGAACCTTTTGATGACATTATGGACCGGAGATGATGAAATCCCTCAATTCCTTGCAATTGTACGTTGAGGAACATTGTCCTTCAACTGTTGGACTATTTTCTCACGCACTTGTTCACAAAGAGGTGAACCTCGCCCCATCTTTGCTTGTGAATGAGTGAGCAATTCAGGGAAGCTCCTTTTCTACCCAATCGTGGCACCCACCTGTTCCCAATTCGCCCGTTCACCTGCGGGATGTTCCGAACAGGTGTTGGATGAGCATTCCTCAACTTCCTCACTCTTTTTTGGAACATGTTGCAGCCATCAAATTCTAAGGTCATGATTATTTGCAAAAAACAATCAAGTTGATCAGTTTGAACATGAAATATCTTGTCTTTGTTGTGTATTCAATTCAATACAGGTCGACCATGATTTGCAAATCATTGTATTCTGTTTGTATTTATATTCATTGGAATCGGGGTTGTGTTATGAGTGTGTCGGGCGCATTTTATGTCCTAAAACCGTGACTGTCACGAAAATGTGGAAGCTGTCTGTGTAGGGATCCCACTGGTTGGCTAGTGGAATCTTTCTGTACGTCTTTTGGCACTGCCAAAAGAGGCAGACTTTTATCAGTGAAATAAATATGCTTTGAGAGAACAGAAATATTGAGGAACACGCAATATAAAAGCTATAATGTGGGGGGCACGTGCTCTCCCCCTCGGCCGCTGTGGCTGGAATGCAATCGGAATTATGTGGTACACGTTATCCAAATGTTGTATTTTATAGCTAGTGAATTAAGTAATTCTTCAGCCAAAATGTGTGCTTTTAAATTCACCCAATTAAAGTGTTAGACGAAATGTATTGGGTAAATCCTATAGGTTCTTTTTTTTTACAGCGCAACGCCGCACTGTGAGATAGTTCGGCGCACATGATCCAACATCGCAACAACGTGCCAAAAATGGATTGATTGATGTTTTGTTTTGTTTTGTTTTGCAGGATGATCCCAGCCAATCACAAGCACTTCCTGCTAAGCGACCTGGCGTCCTCCCGCGACTACGACTTGTGCGTCCTCGCCGTCTCCGATGACGGCGTCAGCGCCTTGACCGGAACCAAGATGGTGGGATGTGTCGCCTTTGCCACGGAACCGGAATACGGACGATGTCACTCCATACGTGACCAGGTAGGGGGCGCTCATCGCCTCACACACAAACAGGGCGCATTCACGGTCATCTTTGCAAAGTGTAACAAAGTTCATTCTATTTGACTTGAATACATAAAGCATAAAGTGGACATTTGCTACATTTGTGATAGTCCGAATTTAGCCATGTAGACGGTTCATTTGCGACACGTCAATGACCTGACGTCTCCGGGAAATGACGTCATCGAGGAGCAAACATTCCTGCATCGCTCCTCGATTGAATTTGTGGTGAGAGGAGCTAGGAAGTTCCAAATATTGAAATGTGACGCCGACATTTGTGTTTTCGATGTTGTTCAGTTTTTGGGCGGCACCATGATCCTGATCCTGGGTGGCATCATCGTGGCGTCCGTTTTGGTTTTTATCTTCATCCTGCTGATGAAATACAAACTGCACAGCAACCAGGACCACAAACGCAACGCCCGACACGCCCACGTCTGCTCACAGACCAATGGGGGCGGAGGGGGCGGAGCCAACTCCCTGCCACCTGTGGGACAAGGTCCAAATAATTGAACTGCTTTTGATATTTGAGTGGGGAGTTTGAAAAACTTTTGAAAGGCAGGCATTTTGCGGTGATGGAGGAGTGGTCAGCAGCGCTCTTGTCGCCCAGCAGGTGCTCGCAAAGGCTGCCGACCGTCGCCTGTCGGGGATCTAAACGCCGCCCACGTCGACGGCGACGACGACGCCTCGCAATAACAAACATCATGAACTGTCAATCAAAGCCAATATTCCACAGCCCCTCCCCCTTTTCCCTTCGGTTCGCCGAGCCGGGCGGGGCAGTGAGGAGCGACGCCCGGCACTGGTGAGTTCAACGCACAGCAGTCATCGTTTTATCATTGCATTATTTGATTTTTTGCAAATGTACATATGTACGCCATTTGTCAGTCAGTGATGTTAGGGGGCGTGTCCTCTTTGCAGGTGCCTTCCTGGTCACAAGGTCTACGTGACGATCCCTCTGTCCCCCCAAACCCAGAAACAAAGGGGGTTTACACCAGATGGTCTGGTCCAACGAGGATTTCTTTGGACTCTTTGGACTTTTTAGATGCCCCGACGCCGCTCGGCCCCTTCGGCAGCATCCGCGACGCCAAAGTAAACAATGTCCCGCCAGAGAATATTATTCCATGAAGAACGTTCCGTAAGCGACATCCTGTAAAGAGCAGCCAATAAGGAACGTTCTACTAAAAACGCTCCATAAGGAATGTTTTGGAAGAAGGTTCTGTGAAGAACATCCCCGCAGAACGAGGAGGTCTTCGAGTCTTCATATTTGTGTCACTTTCTGTCTAGCTCTATAGTGTCTGAAAGGGTTTGAACGGGTTCTGGAACGAACGAACAAACTAACTAACTAAGAAGTTCTCCGTCAGCTAATCATGTTCAGCACACTGGAGCTCTTCTGGGTTGCTTTGATACTCAGCACAACACTTCCCCCTGTTTGCTTTCACTGAAAGACAAATGTGGGACTTGTAAAGAAAGAAATAAAACAAATATTTTTATTGGAATCGCTGTTGACCCGCATGCACATTCTTAGCCAGGGTGACGAGGGGGGCGGGGCCATTTTGTCACACGACCGCGAGCGCCCATAGTGCCTTCACATCGAGACGGCGGTGTTGGCGGGCGAGACCTTGACCGCGGCGGCGTCCCCAAAGCCGATGAGTCTGTAGAAGCCATTCCTGATCTCTGCCGTGCGGACGCCGTAGATGATGGGGTTGGCGGCGGCCGGGATGAGGATGTACAGGAGCCCCATGGCGCTGTTGGCGTCAGTTGGGATACCGAGACCGAGGTTGTGCGACAGGAAGGTGACACTGCCCACCAGGTAGAACACCATCATCACCATCAGGTGGGTGCCGCACGTGTGGAAGGCCTTACGACGCTCATCCCCGGGGGCCGCTGCCCGCACCACGGCGCCCAGGATCTGACATAGCAATCCGTCAATATTTTTGGGTAAAGTAAACATTTCATGTCACACGTACATCCAAGTGGCAAAAGCCCAAGCCATCTCCGATGACACCGTTACTCTTCCGCGTCATTTGACCGGGCCAAATAAAACGTATGTCCTTGTTTTGTTTCTAAATACATATGAATATGTTTGAAGATACATGCTGTAAAAAAACGTGCAAAGACTGCGACCAATGTGTTCTTCTTCATCTTTTTTTTGTTGGCTTTTGTGGGCGGGGCTAAAAGCTAGCCCTGTGACATCAGCGGGCCGGGGCGTATACTTTCTAGCATGAGGCCCTCCTCCAGTATATAAGCACCCTTATTCCATGCGGTGGTGGCCACTTTCCTCATTCATTCATCCATGGCTATGAGTATAGCATGCAATTTTGCAAGAACATTTTTTGGGGTTCTTTTGCTTACACTTTAAACAATTTGTGAAGTTTGTATTCCAAAAGATGTTCCATGAGGTAAATGCTGGCCCTAATTTACATTTCCACAGGTAAGTTGGTTCAAACCCTTCTTGAGCCATGGCCAGGGTTGGTGTCCCAATGATGCCTGGAGCTTTATGGCCCTGACAGGGTCACACACAGCAAACAGGTCCTAGGTGAAGGGCCAGACGAAGAATGCCTCATAACCACCAATGGGTGGAGTGCCCTCTCCGGGTCTGGGAAGTATCTCGGGGGTTTTGCTCAGGAGTGAGGGAGAAATGGAGCGGGAAATCTACAAGCAGATTGGTGCGGTTTCTGCAGTTATGCGGACTCGGTATGTCGTGGAGAAGAAGGATTCTCGATATTGCGGTTGATCTCCGTTCCTCCACTCACCTATGGTTCGCGACCCAAAGAACAAGATCGTGGATACAAGCAGCCAAAATCCGTTTCCCCCACAGGGTGTCCGGGCTCTCCCTTAGAGATAGGGTGAGCCGGATCAGGTGGCTCGGGCATCTGGTTAACTGAACGTCTTCCTAGTGAGGTGCTCCAGGCACGTCCCACCGGGTGGAGGCCCCGGGGAGAACCCCACAAAACGCTGGAGAGAATACATTCTCCCAGTTGGCCTGGAACACCTTGGGATCCCCCGGAAGATCTGGACGAAGTGGCTGGAGAGAGGGAAGTCCGGGCTTGCCTGCTTAAGCCGCGACCCAATGATGACTAAGCGGAAGAGATGGATGGAAGGTCATTCAAAAACAGAAGTGGTGGAAATTCCGACGTAGTTAACATGCTCATTGAGGGACCGGCCAATGATCTGACTTTTGCTCTTTTGACGCTGAAATGGATAGTGTGCTCTCGAGCTGACGTTAGCTGTCAGGTGAGACTCAAAGACAACCGAAGCAAACCTTTTCTACATACTTTTGAGAGAATGTATTCCTTGATGATAGGGGATTAGTTCCCAGGCTGTGCCTTTAGAAGTGGCTACTACATCTTGCAAATGTTTTCCGTACAATTATTGACATTATCTGCTGGATTTATTGAGGGTTGGTTTTTTTGGGGGGCATATTTGGCAGCATGTTTTTGTCATGGTTTTCAGTGGAGGTTAGCGGTAGTTACTTGCAGTTTTGCCATCTGGGTTAGTATTTACAAACATTCCGAGATGGTGACTAAGAGAGAGTTCAAACCTTCAAGTAGGAGAAGACGATGAGCGGGATGTCCACGCCCACGAAGCATGCAATGACAGCCACGCCGGCGGCGGCGCTACGGTCGGTGTCGCCGCACGCCAGGCTGACCAGCGCCATGTGGTCGCAGTAGCAGTGGCGGATGACGTCGGAAGCGCAGAACCGCAGCGAGCCCGCCAGGCCCACCAGGGTGGCCATGACGCCGCCGCTTCGGGCCAACGTGAAGAGCGTCAACGTGACCGCCGCTCGCCAGCCCACCAGCTGCTTGTAGCGCAGCGGGTGGCACACGGCCACGTAGCGATCCAGCGCCATGGCCAGGAGCAGGGTGGACTCGATCGAAGACAGGAAGTGAGTGGCAAACATCTGCGCCAGGCAGCCGGCCAGGGACACGCGGTCCCGGTCCACAAGCAGACCCACGACCGTGCTGGGGACGATGGCGCCGATGGCCAGGAGGTCCACCACGCACAGGGAGCAGATCAGCAGGTACCTGAGGACATGGTATACAGTGCGTGCTACACAGTACATTGGTAGATGCAACACAGTACATCGGTACAGGGTTGTGTGGTACATTGACTTATGAGTGCCCCAACGTGTCTTTCCAATTACGAACCGTCGGTTTCTCCATTTTTTTGCTTGGTGTTGCAGGCCAACAAGTGAGATTCTGATATGCCGCCGCTTGAGCGAATGGAAAAGATAATGGAGCAATTGAGGGACTACGATGCCCTGGCATTTGGGCAAGTAGAGCCACAGTTGTCAGTTCAACGGGATAGTCAAATTATTGTCAAAAATGACAACACTTGCAAGGAGAAGACACTCTCACTTCAACTCACCATGTGGTAACTTCTCCAACAAGATGGAATCCAGGTGCTTGATGGCACTCACTAGGCCACGCCCCTCTTGAAGGCACACCAACACACAAATATGCAACAGTGTGTTTGACTTTGAGCTTTGGTCTGGTACACGCTTCAAGATAATGGGGCTGCTTTTGTCCCGATTTTGCCCCTTCCTGACCAAGAACATCCACCCATCCATTTTCTGTCGCGCTTCTCCTCACGAGGGTCGCGGGCGTGCCGGAGCCTATCCCAGCTGTCATCGGGCAGGAGGCGGGGTACGCCCTCAACTGGTTGCCAGCCAATCGCAGGGCACACAGAAACAAAGAACCATTCGCACTCACAGTCACGCCTACGGGCAATTTAGAGTCGTCAATTAACCTAGCATGCATGTTTTTGGGGTGTGGGAGGAAAGCGGAGTGCCCGGACGGACAAAAGCCACGCAGGCAAGGGAGAACATGCAAACTCCACACAGGAGGGGCCGGGGATTGAACCCGGGACCTCAGAACTGTGAGGCTGACGCTCTAACCGGTCGGCCACCGTGCCGCCCAAGAACATCATATGGCAGGTTTTTTTATATTTTATACAAGATGATCGTAGAAAATGATCCTTTGGTCTGAGGTGTGTTAAGAGTGAATTTGTCCCGATAATCAGGTCCCAAAAAGGTGGGTTCAATATTTATCACCAGAAATCTTCGTGTGTGGGGAAAACCGACGACTCCCGAGTCACGACTCTGTAAATTGTGAATCTAGCCAATCAAGAAGTAACCTGACTGAGGAAGAAGAAAGCGTCGGTACAGTATATAAAAACAAACGTGTCCCACCCGATGTGGTATTTTGTGGAAGAGGGTTCACCAGATGGCAAGTAGTACTGTATTTTCTAAAGCACAACTTTTTATCGACGACATCAGTGTTGTACAACACTCCTGCTTCCGGTCGCTAACCCTAACCCTCAAAATAAACATATCCAGTCGGGTTTCTTATTTTTTGTTTTTTTGTTAGTTGACGAGTGATAGAAGATTGAAGATTTCTGTCTTGTAGGACTGGATTCGAGATCGGTGGTGGATAATAATCCTTACTGTGTAGGGTTCTGTGTTGAGATTATCGGAGCACACCACACACAATACAACTAAAACTAAACTAACTAGGGTTAGGTTAGGGTTAACAACTAAAACCCGATTTTTTTTATCTTCATGCATGTGCTCTATAACAGATAATCTCGTGTGTATGAGGCCCTAATGACACTTTATTTCTTTACATTCTCGTTTGTATACTGTGCTCTAATTTTTCATACTAAAAAATGGTAGCGGTTTCTGGGGGGTTGGAAGATGAATGGTTTTTCAATTTAAGGCAATACGAGTAAATTGAGTTCTGTGCTTGGTCACGGGGCAAACTATACTCGTAAATCAAGGTACAACTGTCCATGGTGCACGGGTACAGCGAACCCCGTTTCTCAGCAGCAGGATGTGCCGTAGCTGAAAATCTACGATATGTGAATACCTTTTTGAATATATTTTCGGGCGGCACGGTGACCGACTGGTTAGCACGTCGGCCTCACAGTTCAAATCTGGCCTCACCTGTGTGGCGTTTGCATGTTCACCCTGTGCCTGCGTGGGTTTCCTCCCACATCCCAAAAACAGGCACGCTAGGTTGACTGAAGACTCTCTGTCCGGCTGGTAGGTCAAGCAGAATGGAAAATCTGTATCCATTTTATGCCGGAAAGGTTTTACTGTGTCACAGTGGAGTTTTGAAGCTTCCGCTGTGGTATTAGAATGGAGGTTTGTTGAGAATCCGACTTGATCGGTCGAACAGAACAAAGTTTCTAGAAGGGAGAGAGAAACAAAGACAAACGAAAAAAGCACTAATTGTAAACAGGATGAGAGAAGTAAATCATTACATTATCTACAACAATGAAACATTCAATATGAGTGTTGCATGGGGCTGGAGTGAGGGAAGGACAGGACAAGATAGGACAGGAGAGGAAGCATGCAGGACAGGACATTGAAGACGCGCAAATGCCCCTAGGTGTGAATGTGAGTGCAAATGGTCGTTTGTTGATATGTTCCCTACGACTGGCCAGTTCAGGGCGCACCCCACCTCTCGTCCGAAGTTAGCTGGGATAGGCTCCGGCATGCCCGTGACCCGCGGCAGGAGAAGCGGTACACAAAATGGATGAGTATATATATTTTTGTCACAAATGTCCGCTTTATGCTTTACATTTTAAGTGGGATCACATTAGAGTCAAATATAATCGACACTGTTACTCTGTACAATCTTGCAGATGCAAAGACGATCGTGATTGGTCAATCCCAAACCCGTACTGTCCTGTCCGACAATTGAGTACTACTAGGTCAAGTACCACTCTTTGAGAATCATTGCAGAACAGTATTTATACGTAAACAAGTTTTCAAAATTAATTAACGAATTTAAGTGCAGTCCGGGAAAAAAAAGTGCCATTGGGCCACAATGGATACATGTTACTTGGTACATAGGTATCAGGTACATGGGGCTGTGGAGGCGCTCCACGCTGACGATGACATAAATTAGAAGCGCGTTGCCCAGCAGCGCCGCGGCAGAGGCGGCCACCAGCGGCGGCGCCAGAACCCAACGGCGCTCGTCCAGCGCGGGGAACCCTCGGAACACGAAGGTGCCGTGCGACGAGTTCTCAGGAGACATCGTGCTGCAAACGACACCACAATTACTCGGGAACCGACGCTCCGAGAAGAATGGCCTGTAAAGAGCATTCTGTCAAGAAAATGTCATAAATGAAATCTAAAACATTCTGTAATGAGGGTTCTATAAAGAATGCTCTACACCGCGTTCCAAGTTATAATGCAAATGATTTTTCCGTCAGCATCATTTTCAAGTCCATCCATCCATCCATCCATCCATTTTCTGAGCCGCTTCTCCTCACAAGCGTCGCCCATCCCAGCGATCATCGGGCAGCAGGCGGGGTACGCCCTGAACCGGTTCAAGTCATCGTATAGATTTCATTAACCAATATAACTCAAATGTTGTTGAACAAACCTCCCAATGATGTTTCAAACTTTAGATTTAAAATGCCCCACACCAAATTATTACACACAACAGAGTTGCAAAAAATGTTATAGCAGCCAATGACGCACAGGCAATTGCAGAGTTTCGTGTTTTGTTTCTAAAGAGGCACAAGACCCACAGGAATAATGTGAAAATGTCCACCCACGCACCCCTCCCCCTGTTAACAATTACTTTTCAAAGTTTGATCACTTGGTCAGCCCCCCCCCCCGACGCCATAAAAAACATTCTGTAAAGAAGGCTTTATTTGGAATTTTCCCGAAACGAACCCTTTCACGACCGCTACGCTAACTCACACTCAAAACAAAGGGGTACGTTAGCTGCAAAAAGTTAGCCACTGGGCGTGGTGGTCTGCTAGACAAAATAGAACTGCCAACACCAAAGTGCTGCGCAATTCGTTCTTCTCAGGCAAAAACAAAGAAGCACACTAGTTGCAGCCGCTAGCACGTTTTTCACACTGTTATGGAAAAGAAATCGTCATTTGAACTATTACGCTAATTTATGCCAAATGTCTTTTGATCTTGCTAACTGCTAGCAAAAGGGATTGAGAGAAAGCGAGCGGTGGCCTGCAACACGTACCTGCCGTCTGTCCGCACGAGTCGTCCGCCACGCGAAGGAAAATCTCGGCTCCGCATTTCATCTTATAGGAGAGTGTCCAGCGTCCCATTGGGACGAGCGGCAGCGCTCTGATTGGTCATCACCGGTCGGACCGAGCCCAATCAAACTCTGGGGTGTTGTCACGGAAATGCAGGGATGCAAATCTTGCAACGTAGCACACGGCAGTTAGCGCCAGCTCATTCACCTCAAAGCTGTTAATTAGTCGAACGAGTGTCCTGCTTGAGAATCGACGCGTCCGGCACAAACGATTTGGTAACGAGTCTTTTCCTTCAAGCCGTGCTAATTGCACAACGCTATGCTAACAAGCTATCACAGGAGACCAGAGCGATCAGGGTTGTAGCTCGTCGTAGTGGAATATTTCCAAACCCCGTCTGCTTTTCGTCGTATGTAAATGAAGCTGCATAATAAGACGCAATTGGCGACTGTAAAACGACATCAAAATGGCAGCCGGCGTATGTGAGTAGATGTGATGTTTAAAACAAGATTTTGTACACTGAAGCAAACACCATCAGATAAAAAAGATGTGCAAATATGTAAATAGAAGCAAAAGTTTTGACACGGCTGGCGTTCTCGTCACGCGGCACGTGACCGACGCGCTCGACGGGGGTCGCCGACGACCCGTCTCGTCGCATCCGGAGGCTTCTTGATGGCGGCTGGCAGGCGGCCATTTTGGATGTTTGTTTGCTCGTTGGGACGTCAACACGTCGTTAACAGGCTCCCGAGGGCAACCGGTCGGCAGACGGCGACGCGTTTGTCCCTCGACCGTTCCCCGAAGGAGATGAGCAACAACAACCTCAACATCAACAACCTTCCCCGGGAGACTAATCAGTGTAGCGAGCGCTCTGCGTAGACGCACTCGTTAAGTCGCTTAGCCCGCTCACTCACCCTTGTTCAAAGCGTCAAGTTAGGGTTTCAAGTTCGGCTGAGCCGGTTGTGTTCCAAACAATCGCAGTGTGTTTTGGAAAGGTGAGTGAACGTCAACATTCTTCAAATCAATTGTATTTGAATGAACAAAATGCATTGGGGACACTGCACATTGAATTGAAAAGCAAGACAATTGGAAAAAGTAGTTGAATTTGATATTTTACAGAAAGTCACGAAATAGCAGTGTAGCAGCACTCAAGAATGTACTGTATAAAAGGAGAAATGCTTGAAGATTCAACTTTCCTGAGAATCCTAAACGAATATTTAGTTGCATAACCACATCGGTATTGCGGCCCAGGACATTTGTACCAAGTTCCCCAATTCCTCTGCATTTCTCGGTTTTGCCTCCTGAACAGCATTTTGTTCTGCGATGAAGGTCCGGGGATAGTGCTGGCCACTCCACTACTTTGTCTGGAACCATGATTTTGCTCGCTTGCTGGTGCGGTTGGGGTCCATTGTCTTGTGTGTGGATATGCAGTATATATGGCTATATTAATATATATCCATCCATTTTCTGTACCGCTTTGTCCTCACAAGGGTCGCGGGCGTGCTGGAGCCCATCCCAGCTAACTTCGGGCGAGAGGCGGGGTACACCCTGAACCGGTCGCCAGCCAATCGCAGGGCACATAGAAACAAACAACCATTCACACACCCACTTTCATACCTAAGGGTCTTCAACCGAGCACGCATGTTTTTGGGATGTGGCAGGAAACCGGAGTGCCTGCAGGAAAAAAAAAACATGCGCGGTAGGTTGTTTGAAGACCCTAAATCTCCTTCGATTGCAACCAGTCGCCCTGTCCCTGGAGCTGAAAAACACCCCCACCATGCTTCACTGTTGGGACTGTATTGAATAGGTGATGACCAATGCCTGATTTTCTCCACACATACCACTTAGAATTAAGGCCAAATAGTTCTATCTTGTTCTCACCAGACCAGAAAATCTTTTTTTTGTTGTTGTCCTGTTCGGCTGTTAGGTCAAGCAGAATGGAAAATCTGTATCCCTTTCATGCCAGAACAGTTTTACTGTGTCAGAGTGGAGTTTTGAAGCTTCCGCTGTGGTATTAGAATGGAGGTTTATTGAGAATCAGACTTGATCAGTCAAACAGAACAAAGTTTCTCGAAGGGAGAGCGAAAGAAAGACAAAAGACAAAGCACTAATTGTAAATAGGATGAGAGAAGTATGTCATTACATTATCTACAACAATGAAACATTCAATATGAGTGTTGCATGGGGCTGGAGTGCTACAGCCTGTGAGGGAAGGACAGGACAGGACAAGATAGAACAGGACAAGGACAGGAGAAGAAACATGCAGGACAAGGGTCGTGAACCCGACTGTACAACTGAAGTGTGGTGGCATTCATTATGTGAATTAGAAAAGTCTCCAGTACGAGAGTATAAGTGAGGGGATACACACGCGATATGCGTATTCATGAGTTATTTGCAGTAAGCGCGTGACCCCACACCCAGTGAAAGAATGCTAGGGGGGGGGGGGGGGGTGTCTGCGTATACATGGATTAACTTTAACAAAGCTAAACTCAACCACGAACTCCCTAAATACAAGCAGCACATCGACTGTCCTACCAGGGAAAATAATACTTTAGACCACTGCTACACTACGCTAAAAAACACATACCGTGCTATACCTCGTGCAGCCATGGGCTCGTCTGATCACTGCTTAATTCACTTAATACCGACGTACAGGCAAGAACTTAAATGCACGAAGCCCACAGTGAAAACAGTGAAAAAGTGGACCAATGAAGCAAAGATGGAACTTCAAAGCGGTTTAGACTGCACAGGCTGAAGTGTCTTTGAAAATTCAGCTGGCAGCCTGGATCAATATACGGACTCTGTCACATCCTATATCAGTTTCTGTGGAGATGTGTGTGTACCAACAAAGTCATTTCGACCATTCAATAACAACAAGCCGTGGTTCACTGCCAAACTTAAGCAACTTCGCCAAGCTAAGGAGGACGCATATCAGAGCGGGGACAGGGCCCTGTATAATCGCGCTAGAAACCTGCTGACGAAAGAAATGAACAATGCAAAGAGGAACTATGCAGCAAAGTTGGAAAAACTGTTGAGCGCTAACGACTCTGAATCAGTCTGGCGTGCATTCCAATCGCTGACTAATTACAAGCGACGATCCCCCCCAAGCTGAGAGCAATAGCACACTCGCCAACGACTTGAATACCTTCTACTGCAGATTACGGACACTTTCAGACCCCACACCCACCCGGCCGGCCGCACCACCGACTTCTGCGTTGACCATCCACGAACGGGATGTGAGACGCATCTTCAAACAACAAAAGATTAATAAAGCGGCAGGCCCAGACCATGTGTCCCCATCCTGCCTCAAAGTCTGCGCGGACCAGCTCGCGCCAGTCTTCACTCAGATCTTCAATAGATCTCTGGAACTGTGCGAAGTACCATCCTGTTTCAAACGCTCCACCATCATTCCAGTCCCCAAGAAACCTGCAATCTCGGGTCTAAATGACTACAGGCCTGTCGCCTTGACATCTGTGGTCATGAAGTCCTTTGAACGCCTCGTGCTGGACCACCTCAAGAGCGTCACAGGTACCCTGCCGGACCCCCTGCAGTTTGCCTACCGAGTGAGCAGGTCTGCGGATGATGCAGTCAACATGGCACTGCACTTCATCCTTGAACACCTCGACAGTGCAGGGACCTACGCGAGGATCCTGTTCGTGGACTTCAGCTCAGCGTTCAACACCGTCATCCCTGAACTCCTTTCCTCCAAGCTTCTCCAGCTCAGCATCTCGTCTGCCATCTGCCAGTGGATTTACAGCTTCCTGACGGGCAGGACACAGCAGGTGAGGCTGGGAGAGACCACCTCATCCACACGCAGCATCAGCACCGGGGCGTCCCAAGTTTTGTCCTCTCTCCGCTGCTCTTCTCTCTCTACACGAACGACTGCACCTCAGCGCACCCGGCTGTCAAACTCCCGAAGTTTGCAGATGACACCACTGTCATCGGCCTCATCGAGGACGGTGACGAGTCTGCATATCGACAGGAAGCGGAGCGGCCGGAGCTGCGGTGCCGCCGACACAACCTGGAGCTGAACACGCTCAAGACTGTAGAGATGATCGTGGACTTCAGGAGGCATCCTTTGCCACAGCTGCCCCTCACGTTATGCAGCTGCCTTGTGTCAACCGTCGACACCTTCAAGTTCCTGGGAATTACAGTCTCTCAGAACCTGAAATGGGAGTTCAACATCAACTCCATCCTCAAAAAGGATGTACTTCCTGCAGCTTTTGAGGAAGCACGGCTGCCACAGGCCCTGTTGAGGCAGTTCTACACAGCGGTCATCGAATCAGTCCTGTGTTCTTCCATCACAGTCTGGTTTGGTGCTGCCACAAAAAAGGACAAACTCCGACTGCAACGGACAATAAAAACTGCTGAAAGGATTTTCGGTACCCCCCTACCTACCCGTGAGGACTTGCACGCTGCCAGAACTAAGACAAGAGCGTGCAAAATCCTCTCGGACCCTCCGCATCCCGGTCACCAGCTCTTCCGGCTCCTTCCCTGAGGTAGGCGCTACCGATCAATGCAAACTAGAACTAGTAGACATTCCAACAGCTTCTTCCCTCTTGCAATCAACTTCTTAAACAGCTAACCTACAATTCCATTACAACATGCTGCCAATTTTTTTACTTGAGTTTGTTGTCACATTTCTGTGGAGCCAATTATATACTACTCGTGCATTCACTGTAGTAGTCTCGCCACGCTGCACTATTTGCATATCTGTTGTTGACCAATACTGGCCACTCAGGCTAGAGTAGCATCTGCTCCATTTGCACACTGACTGAGGAGTATCTGCAACATTTGCACAATCAACAATCTCCCAGATTATCGCCCTATTCGTCACTTTAAACCGCATCCACTCCTTGAAGTCTCGGCGCCCTTTGCACAATGCTCATTGCAGCGGACTATTGCAATATTAGTCATTCGAACTGCTCTAAGTGCTAGGAGTCGGCATCTTTTGCACAATTGTCAAAACAAAAATAATAATAATGTACCGGCATTACAAGTTAACTATTAACCCTTTATTGCTCAGTGACTGTTTTTTTGTCAATGTCTTTATGTCTCCAAAGTGTTCTCTGTCAATTGACTGTCTGTTGTCGTACTAGAGCGGCTCCAACTACCGGAGACAAATTCCTTGTGTGTTTATTGGACATACTTGGCAAATAAAGATGATTCTGATTCTGAAGTGAATTGATACCGTTTTACATGTACAAAGACTGACAGAAGTGTCCTGTAATTGCTGTGGCCGCACCGCGGCGGCTGAGGACACCACCCAATGAATCGAGGGGCGGGATCAGGCCCAGGGGTCCACCCGAGAGCAGCCCGGCGGACGGGACACGTCCGAAACCGAGGGACCCAGGGCTGTCCGCCGGCCCTACCGAGGCGCCCCGACAACCGGCCATCCAGTGGGGGCCCCAGAGGACCCCGGTCCTCAGAACTGTGAGGCAGATGTGCTAACCAGTTGGTCGCTATCCCAACACTGGTCATTGCGCTCTTGGGAGTCATTTTGGCTGGCCGGCCATTCCTGGGACAATTCGCCACTGTTCCCAGTTTCATCCATTTGGGGATAATGGTCCTGACCGTGGTCCGCCGGAAACCCTAAGCCTTGGAAATGGCTTTGTTAACTTTTCCAGATTGATCAAGATTTCACTCTCTTGGTTTTTCATTTGTTCTTGAATTTCTTTGGCTGGTGGCATGACAGGTTTGGATTCCCCCCCCCCCCCCCCCCCTTAAATGGAATTTTCATCTCGAAACTGCATTTTGTACTTCAGACATGCTGATAACATTCAGGCTAAGAAGAGGCAAGAACCGGTTTGATGAGGAGGGACTGCTCAGCAAAGGAAGAAGGAACTATTGTTTGAAAAGAAAGTTCACTCATCTTCCGGCTCCCACGAGAGAAGGAAGAGAGTCCGGCATGCTATGTTTTCTACTTGACCTTAGCTTTGTAATTTGGTAATTCCTACTTGCTGTAATAAATAGTCAAAGACAAGTTTATTTTGTCACGGTTTTATTTGGGGACAAGACATCAAAATAACCAGGAGGAAGGAATTCATTCCAGGACTTATTTTTCTTTCTTGAGGCCGGCTGGGCAGCTCCTGGGCCTCGTTTAGGAATTCCTTACAAAACAAAGTTTGGCTATCTGTGACAAATATACCCAAACATAGTCATGTTTAAATGTGTAATTCATTTGACAGCAAATGACCGCACGGTTTGTGTGATGACATGAAAATAATCAACGTTTGAAGAGCCAAAACCTTTTGTTTACTGCTAGAGATAGGCCAGAGCTCCTAAAACATCAGTTTTTCATTGCTGTATCCAGCACAACCGCAGATGGTATGAATGTATCGGCCATGAAAAGCAGAAAATGAACGGCATCGGTTGAAATGTTTCATATCGTGCATCACTCGGCCAAAGATTAGCTGGATTAGGGTTACGAGGGTGACTGGCCTCGCTTGAGCCAATCGTAAAGATGATCCCCGACAGCAGTTTGATGGATTGTCACAAAATTGGTCGGACGTGCCCATTGAGGGAGGCTGCACCAAAAGGTCTCAACGAGCTATGCCCGCAATTGAACAGGAAGTTAGCCATTTTGGTATGAAGCTGCTATTTTGCCCACGCCGTCATGGCTGCTTTCCAAGAGATTCTTTTGGACTTGGAACATATTTCAATTGCTAAATGACGTGTTGGTCTTTCCACGTTTTGAAGGGCATGTTGTTGTTTGCTTGTTTGCGCATCCATTTGGACATATTAAATATGTTCTTTTGAATTAAATCATACGCCTAAAAAACTTCGAAAGCACGTTAAACCAAACATTCTGTTTCCAGAATGTCTAGTATGGTGACGAGACTGGTTTCAAATCCTTTTTTTTCCCCACTCTTCCCTATTTCTGGATGATTACAAGCTGCCAATCGGAAATAGAAAAGAAAAATGGCCACACGGGCAGCTTTTGTTGTCTCCTACTTCACATGCCGGGCAGCACCTCGTCACCCTCGTGCCACTTGGGAGGCGGAAACGGGCTGGGCTGCGAGGAAGCGATTCACTTATTTCCAAGCTGACCGAGCGATCGCTACTGAGAGGACAGGAGGGGAAGCCAGAAATGTCCAAGTGGAAACACACAGAAAAGACTTGACGTTTGACTTTGAAGACTCAACTGGCTGACGAGATAGAAATCCTTGAGTGGATACCTCAGACGGAGGTATGTACATGCTTTTTGGGTTGACATTTTAATTTCAAACCTTTTGATTCTAATTTATACAGATAATTCATCAAATTTGGAGATATATGCTTCATGTTGACAAATACGGGGGGGGGGGGAAGGGAACATTTGGAGATGCCTCCTTTATGCTGGCACACAAAGGAAATCGTTTTCAGAGTTCAAATACCCAAACTTTGAAGATTATTTTTGTTGATATAGAAGACAAATATTTTTTGTTGCTTTTCCAGTTTAAATTTCTATATTCTAATAATTCACAAACATGGGCGATAAGAGCTTTTTGTAAAAAAAAATTTAGCTTTGGAAAAAGATTGACACACGCAAATAAATATTCTTTTTTTGGGAGAGAAATTTATAAAGTCACAAAATTTGAACATGCACGCTTTTTGTCAACACAGAAAATTAAGTTTGTTGTTTATTGCATAGGAACAAACATTACGATACGTGCTTTTTGTTGACAAGGAAATTATTCAGATCCAAAAAATAAAACGAATTATGGAGATGCTTCCTTTTTGTCAACAAATATTTTTGTTGTTCTTCAGATTTAAAAAAAAAAAAAAAAAAAAAGGATGTATACGTTTTGTTGACCGTGACATTAGTTAGTTTTTTTTCGATAAAAAAAAAAAAAAGCAAGTCAGAAAATTTGGATATACTGGCTTTTTGCTGACTAAAAAAACAAAAGGACGTATGCAGTTTGAAAAAATAAAAATAAAAAATGCAGAGGTACATGCTTTTTGTTAACATATACAAGTGGAGTTTATCCTTGAATGTCACACATTTGTTTTTTTGCTTTCGAGGCACATTTCCCCAAACGGTGCGACTTTTGTTTAAATGTGTCACTTCCTGCAGCGAACATCATGAAACAAAGAGCTGTCAACAATACCGTGCAGTACTTGGAAAAGTGGGATCATCAGTTGTACGTGTGTAGTGTGACACCATGGATTTAGTAGCCCCTTTCAGACAGTCGGCCGCTTTTTTCACACCCTATAAATACATTGGTGCTTTGACTTATGATTTAGCTAGATGGTGGCAGAAAACGTCACAAGATGCGGCCACCATCAATTCACATTGGTTTCCTTAACAACGGAAGGACACTATCAGTTGGTGATAAGATGCTTTGCCAACAGCCAAGCGACCCCACAGAAGACGGAAGGACAAATCATTGGGTGTCGGCGTGTTTTGTGTGTTTGTGGAGAGCAAATGTTATTGGTGTTCTTATACAGTACGATACTCTTGAGTGCCAATTTTTTTGAAATGAAAAAACATTCTCGGGGTGGGACTTTTAAGTGTTGATCACAATTAATTAATTACAAAGAAATCAATTAGTTAAAAAAATGACCACATTTTAATCGGAATTTGTTTTGCAAACAATGCGGAACCTTTGTCAGTGCGATTCCCTGGTACACCAATTACACTGACGCACGCATCACAGCTCAGCTACCATAATGGAGGAATTGGATGAAACAGCGTTGCTAGGACTGATACGAGGCAAATTCACTCGCAAAGTGGATTGCTCTGGACTGTACACCCCTTTTAGTGGTCAACGAACAGTTAGAAATTGTGCTAAATAAATATCGGCAGTGACACATGATCCATCTTTTCAACTGCTGCGCAGAAACCATTTCGAGGCACGACCTGCACTTTTCTGAAAAGGAAAAAATCTGGGAAAATGACACTTTAACTTTAGGTCTGTTGATTTCTGGCCAAGGATATGTTATACTCTTTTTTTCTACTGTTAACAATATATCTGTCAATTATTTGATAGTCGCCCACTAAAATCCATTGACATTTTTTGGGGTGCTTTTTAGGACAGATATTGTTATGTGATTAATTAAGATTAATTACAAAGCCTCTACTTAATTCGATTTTTCACAAAAAATAACGTATTTTAGTGTTTTGAGAGGGGTGCTTGAACTGATTAATTGCATTTCCATTCATTTCAATGTGGAAAGATGCTTTGACGTACAAATATTTTGAGATCACATGTCTAGTCACGGAACAAAGTAAAGTCGTATCTCAAGGTACCACTGTAATGATAAAAGCAGTCCATTTTTCCACTGTCAGAGTCGTTAACAGAGACAGGATGGATGCATGCCAGGCGTTTAAAGTCAACGCCCAACACCCGCTTCGCCCACCCTACTCAATCAACGCTGTGACCCAAAAAAAAACAACTACTCAGCAAAATTCTTCACTTGGTTTAGTGTAAAAGCTACAGACAAATAAATGCAAGATCTTCTGTTACAGCTCTGATGAGGTCATTTTGCAGTATCGCATTTGATTTCACGATTCTCATAAAAGTCATCTTGCCTTTTTCACTGTTGGTAAGCAGTTCAAATATCCTATTTTGACCAGAGTTCTCTGTAAAAACTATAGGAAAGTGAGTGTGTGAACGAGGCTACTAGGAACAGTAAAATGTAACATGAATAACGTGAGTGCAAAAAGACGGTAGTACAATTCCATCTTTGGTTTAATAATAATAATACTTCCGCAAGTCCAAATATTGAGTATGTAGTAGCACGGTTTGCCGCAACATGCCCAGCAGCACTGAGGGCTACAGGAAGAGAGTCAGCATCATGAACACCACGAAGAAGGGGACGACAGACTTTATGTCATAAATGATGTCATCAAATCTGGTTACATACAAAACCTAATTTCGCATTCGGCAAAGCGGGTCGAAGCACTTCCTCCGAGTTCAGGTGAATGGCGATGGGGGCTGAGAGAAAACCGTAGGGATTTTATACGTCGAGTGTCTTTTTTTTTTTTTAAACTGAATGTCACCACAGAGCCATCAAAGAGGATTTGGTTGAATTTGCTATTTGATGTCTTGGCTTGGTTTGCGTTTACATTTATCATATATGTGTATAAATAATATATAAGAAGTTATAATATAATAATAAATGATGTACATGTACTTAACATAATAAATGTGATACATTTCGATTTCAAACAATCATATGATCAATCCTAGTTATGCTCGTTAGTGTACCACGCACAGGGATTCAGCTATCCCATTTCGCATACAGCAAATTTTGCTCTCTCTATATTCGTCGTGTCTGTGAGTATTGTTGTACTCTCTGGATGTGTGTCTGCTTCATTTGTGTAAAAAGGGGGCAGTTGTTTGAAGGTTTATGATGTAAAAAGCGCCACAGCTTTGTGCAACAGCGTGGGGGATGTTTGTGTTGACAGCAGCACTAGGTCACATTTCCGTGACAGGTTTCGCAGGTTGGTTGGTTAGATGAGCCAAATGAAATGACTCCTTAAGAAAGCATTTCTACAGGGGGGGGAAAAAAAAAAAAATATATATATATATATATATATACACCCCAACAGTTCCGCGGTTCGGTAGCAGTGGTATGCGTCGGTACGCTTGTGGACGATGGAACTTGACGTGCTGTTGGTGCAGGAAAGGGAATGGACTCCCTTCTTTTGTGGTGCAAGCCGAATCAGCTCTCCCTGAACTTTGGACCTGTTCACCATGATGTCGAACAAACCCTTTAGATGGCGCCAAAAGTGAAAAAATTAAAATAACAAACTGTTATTTGGCCAAGGCAGTGATCGAGAAAACGGGAAATCGCTTGAATGTTGATTTTCGCCGCCTTCTCTACTGCGATAGTTTGAATAAAACAATTCTGGACATGCAATGCATTTTTGCTATTTTCAAAATTTACCACGCATACATACATACATACATTTTATATATATATATATATATTATACGTCAATCTAAGATTATCATCATGGCCAGTCAGTGAACTATAAAAGGCTCTGATTATTAAGACAACATATGTTATCTTATGGCGGGAGGGCACCTGTTGGCGATCACCCGTTTTAATAGTAGGTATAATATTTGACACCAAATAAATCCATTATTCGTCTAAATGCTAGATTTTGTTTAATACTTGATTAATACAGTTTTACTCCGTTTTTCAGTTTTTCGGGGGGGAATTGAAAAAAAGTCTATAGTCACACAAAAAAACATTTTGCCAAAAACTGTCCAAAGCCAAGGTAAGGCAATGTTGGGAATTGGAACATGGCGCCCATAAAGCATGTGATTTAACCAATGAGTGAGTTCAAAGCTTATCCAGACTTTGTTTTCTACAGCTTTGGTTTGAATGTGTCAAGTGTCAGTTAAAAAGAAAATGTCAAATTGCACAGAACGCCGGCCGTAATTTACACTTCGACGAGTAAGTTGATTCAAAAACAGACGTGGTGGAAATTGTGTTGCCCAGATGAATGGCACAGACATTCTCTTTTTAAACTGAAATGGATGGCATGTTTCAGCGTTGACGTCAACTAGCAGGCTCGCCATTATGTTTCGCTAAATTACTCAGACAATTCAACTCCAGCAAACATTGTCTACATACCTGTCAGGTGCCTTGCGACATCCACTCGATTTATCCTTCTCACCCACAAATGATTTGGGGGGAATTTTCCGGCGTTTTTGTCGTCATTTCTCTTGTTCCCAAACATTACGTGAAAAGATCTGTACCACCGCAGCAAACTAAACCGGTGAAAACGTGGACACAAAAGACACCTCAACCTTCCGCCTGCTCATCTTTGAGGAACCGATAGGGCTTTTGGTCTGTGTTGGACTGCCAAACGTGGAAATCAAGTCAAGTCATCACGAGTGAGGGGGGAGGAGATCGGGAGGGTGTCAGTTTCTGAAGGCCCCGTGGCGGCTGGCTTTGCTAATAAAGTTCTTGAGCAGGGTGTGGTCCATCTCGGCGAAGGCCTGCGTCTGCGTGACGGACGTCAGGTGGTTGACGCAGAACTTGAAGCAGAACTCCTCCAGGTCCTAAAAAGATGAAGACGGCCCTGTCTGGTCAGCGGAAGGAAAGCCTCGTTACGGCGCCATACTTTTGAGAATCTCGGGCGTCTCACTTACGCCTCGAGCAGATAAGATGGAGGACTCCATGGGGGAGCGAAACTCGAGGATGCACATTATAAATAAACATATTGTAAAAATGCCGTTTCTCCCCTCTCACGGACGCCTTCCCGCTTCTTAAATCCACTATTTGTGGAAATACAGCATTCATACATATTTCACAATAAATTGACACGTGTGACCCGCATCCTATTTAACGAGAGGACCTCTCATTTCTCTCCTAACGACTTGAGTTCTTTCCTCGACTTCGTCTGAAGCAAAACAGTGTGCGGAGGACGCAGCGCAATCAATCCCGAGATGACCTCCGAGCTTACCCGGGCCTCGTACTTGACTGCGGCCGAGAGCAGAGTGATGGCGTTCTCCTCCGAGATGCCCCTCTTGATGGTCTCCTGACACAGTCTCTTGAGCCTGCTCTCCCGGTAGAAGGTGGCCAGATCCAGCAGTCCTAAGAAACCCAAGGGGGCAGAGAGCAACCGAATTGTTTCATGCCATTGTGTTGCGGGTGTGTTTGTGCAAAGTCCTTACCCACAGCATCCTCTGGTGGCAGGTTTATAGAATCAGTGTAGAGATACTCCAGGAAGGCTCGGTACACCAGGAAGGGGAACTGGTGGATTTCGATGGTGTCGTCGTCGGTTTCGTTCAGCAGCACGCGAAAATGTTCACACCTGGAGGGAAACAATGCAAAGATAATCAAGATAATGATGGGATGCGTGTGGTCGGATTGTAGCTGTCCAAAAAACTGCGGGACTGTATATTTAGAGGGAATAAAAAGGTTACAAATATATACTATGTAATGGCTGCATAAAAAAAGTGGAAATGTGATGTAAAAATAGTGGGGGGGGGGGGGGGGGGGAAGCCTACGTAAAATAAGGGGTTTCCCTTTTTCCCCAATTAGAAACTGAAAGAATGAAATGAAAGTAAAAAAAGTACGTACTTAGTAAAACCTGAATAAATTAGGGAAAAAACAATTCCTGCTCTAAAAGGAAAAAGATGAATGCCTTCTTAAAGGAAAAACATGGTATTAATCCTTGCTTATGTAAGGGGAAAAGACCATGTCATTAGGGCAAAAACCACTTTTTAATGCCTGCATAAAATTCAAAAACACGACTCATGTCTGCATAAAAAGGTACTATGTAATACCAAATAATGTGCAATGTAATGGAAAAATACTAATTCATCTCTGGGTAAAGGCAAAAAATACTGTATAACGCCTGCATAAAAAGAGGACAAAATACGTAATACAAATAATTTGTAGTGCCTGCATGAAAACTGGGAAGTAATTATGTAATCACACAAAAAGGCAGAAAATACTTTGTAAGAATGCTTAAAAAAAATACCATGTATAGTCGCTGTAAAAAGGTTCAAGAAAATACAATGTAATGCTTACAAAAAAGGGAAAAATATTATGCAATGCCGCCATAAAAGAATAAGAAAAACACTATGCAATGCCTACATAAAGGGAAAAATATACAGGGTAATGCCTGCTTAAAAAGGTCAAAATAAATAAACAAAATACTATGTAACGCCTGAGTAAAAAGGAGGACAAAACATGTAATGTCCACATAAAGTGGGGAAAATTTTTTTTTCCTTGCCTGGGAAAAAGGTGACCAAAATGTAATGTGTGAAAAAAATAAAACAAAATAAATATCATGTCACAATATGAACAAAAGTATTGAGACATCAGGTATTACAGGAACAGGAGAGTTACTGCTTCCACTCTTCTGACGTTCTACAAGATGTCAGACTTTGTGGGAATTTGTCGGCGCATTCGTGAGGTGAGGTTCGACGCCCCCTGCCTGATGTTGGACCTGAGAGAGGGCTTGCTGGACTTCTTCATCTTCTAAACCAAACTCCTCCAAACGTGCCTTCTATGGACTGTTTATCAAATGTTCTGACAAAGTTGGAAGCATCAAAGTGTCCGAAATGTTTTGTTTGTTCGTACTGAGGGGGTCCTGATTGATTAATTGATGAAGACCAATGTGTCCCAGTACCTCTGTTCACATGACTCAGAACTGTACCTGATTTTTAACAGGGCTTTGTGCACATGAATGCACTTTCCGTCCACTAGGAACTTAAGGTCGGAGATCTCAGGGCTGTCAAACTCTTTTTTCAACGACTGCGCGACAGTCAGGTAGTCATCACCATCTACGGCCAATGGGGAGAAAAAAGTGTTTTGAAAATCCTCTAAACAACGTACCCAAATACTGGCATTGACGAGCGTGACACGTTTGTGGTTTTGGACTTTTGACTTGAATCAGAAGCTTAAAGGCAGGAAACAGACTTTCCTGTTTATTTCTGCGAATGCTTCCACTGTCACAGAAAGGAGCTCGCTTGCACGACAGTACAATGGCACAAAGTAACAATGCTGGAATCAAAAAGAAAGACTCCCTTCTGTAACGTGTTATCATTGCCCTTGAATTCACATTGACACATGCCGCACAAAAAAAGGCTAACATACTATCTTAATTACCTGGATAAAAAAGGACAATACTATGTAACGCCCATGTAAAAAGTCAAAAAGTACAATTATAAACTACATTAAAATGTATTTTTGTTTTTAACACTTTGTTCCGGGCCAAATGATAAGATATGGGTCTATACCAGTATAAAGTCATCTGAATGACGATATCATCATGAAAATGTAGCAGAATAATGAAACCCTGAGGTCTCATTAAAAGTGGCCAAACATTTGCACACATACCAGTACAATGATAAGTCTCTTCAAATGTGTTTCCGTTATTTTGTCCATCCCCCCCCCCCCCCCCCCCCCCCCATCGGATGTACTTTGATTTTTGGCATGTCCAACACACTGCTCTGCTAGCTACAGTCTGTGTAATAAGTAGTTCAATGAGAATAAATCAGCATATCATCTCCTTAGTACAATGAATATGAAATAAAATGGAAAACTGACTTTTTGGGGGGGTCGAACGGGAAAGTCAGGACTGCACCCTATAGCGCCTTTAAACCGGCAGGCTTACCTACGGTGAGGAGGTGCCACGTGACGGCGGGCGTGGCGAAGCAAGCAAAGACGTCGTCGGTGCAGCTGAAGTGCGTGACGTGCGGGTTGGTCACCACCTGCCCGCGACACTGGCCCCACATCAACACCTGCCCGCTCTGCGTTTTGGCGGCGGACGTATGGCTGGTGTGGCATGCCGCCACCTCCACGATCCTGCAAGGAACACAAGAATAGACAGTGTCTTTTTCTTTGGCTTCTTTATGATGCCATGAAAGGGTACCAATGATGGCAAGGAGGAAGGGTGTGATGATAGCCAAAGAACAGGATATGGAAATTATATTCAAAGGGTGAAGTGATGAATAGTTACGTTAGCTTTACATTAGTTCAGAAGCTAACTCTAATCTACACAAAACACTGCAGATCTGCTTAATTTTTGGCTTCTGTCTGGTCCAACCGCTTCAAAATCAAATGGGACGATCTTCACCGAGCCGAGCTGCCGCGTCATGGGCAGAGAGCTTCGGCGTGGGGGGGCGGTTATTATGTCAATTGGACGAACTGCGATGTCACATTTTCGGAATAGGCAGCTGACAAAAGACTTCCTTGGTTCTTTTCATTTACTATTTGTATACAGTAGGGCTGTCTGTCACCATCGCACCTTTTTAGACTGCGTTCTATCAATCACTCGACGAATCGGGTTATTTTTATGTTTAATTTAAAAAAAAAAAAAAAAGTGTTTTAATTTGTATGAATGCTTCATGATTAAAACAAAATAATAAATAACCAATGAAGCATGTACTCACCAACCTCACTGAAAACTGACTTGAAACTGTAACTTCTCGGATACTGATTCATGCCAAGGGCTACTAGTTGAATATACTCTTCTGAGGGTGCTTCAAATGAAACCCTTTTCTCAATTACTGGTTACATATACTACAGCTGCAAATAACCATGATGTTTGTCATAGATTAAACTGACTTGTTTTTCCATAAAATGATTCCGTTACTGGTTTGGTCTAACGTCAGAAATGAGTGCAAAATGTTGATCATCGTTTTCCAAGGAATAAGCAGATGTTTGCAAATGTATTATTGAGATTCAACGCTAAAGATAAACAGCTTGCTTTCACGAAGGACAACAGAAATCAGATATTCATTCTATTGAGAGGTTGAAAGAGAGGATTGTAAATGAAACAATGGCTCTAAACAATTAAGTGATTATCAAAACAGCTGTCGATGAATCGATTAATTGTGACACCTCTAGTATACACTCCAAGCAATTACAAACATCAATTCTAACTTTAAGGACTCCTTTGATGTTTGATATTGGTTGGTCGACTACCTGTAGAAAACAACCTGTACTTCAGTAGCTCAATTAGCAGCATGTCAATGAATTCAAATAAAATCACAAATCAGAGACTACCTTTTTAAACCTTTATTCACAAATCTAAACCATTTACAGTTCATTATCCTTTGTGGAGTTTGACGGAAGAATGTGAGAGACATTTGTATTAATACACCTGGGAGCATAATGTCTCAAAATGTGAATACCACATTCTGGAATGACTGTGTATGACATCCATGGCTCGACTGCATTTTGTTTCGATTCGAGAAGCCGACGAATAAGTCAGATGAAGAAAATGAACATTTCAAGCATTCTAATCAATAATGGTCTATGGGTGTTTACGCACCTCTCCTTGTCTGTGCTGATCAGCGTGGCGAGAGAGTAATTGTTCTTATTGCCGGTGCCCAGTTGCCCGTACGAGTTGGCCCCCCAGGAGTAAACGAAGCCATCGTCTGTGAGCGCTAGTGTGTGAGCGTAGCCGCAAGCTACCTGGAAGGCGGGAGGAAAAGGGCAAGGGTGCGCTGGTTGACGTCACCGAAAGGCCAATCGCTCACTCTTACCTGGACAACCTTGACTCCCTGGAGAGCGGCGACCCTGCACGGTGTCTGCTGGTTGCCGGTGTTGCCCAAACCTAATTGGCCATTGCAATTGTAGCCCCAACCGTAGATCTGAAAGGTGGACACGAATAAATCCCAATTCAGGTTTCTTTTTTGGAACCTCATCTTGGCTATTCGCTGTTGAACACCTATTCACATTTTTTTTCTGCTTTCCGTCATGCCCTGGGATACCACACAGCCCAAGCTAAAAGGGCAATACTCGGAATCGTAAACCCGCTTTTATTGCGATTCATCTTTCGCGTCCCCGATCTATGGTATATTTTGATTGTATGGGTTTTTACACTACTGCAAAGAGTTAAGTCCGAATTTAGAGCTACAAAACTTCAGTTGTTGTACAACGTTGTGCCGCAACATACCGGCTATTGCTGAGCTCTACTGGATGTAGATGCAGTCAGTATGAAGAGCAAGAAGATGATGAAGAGAAGGTCTCCAACTAAACTGCAGCAATATTCGTTCCCACAGAGAACACAAATAAACAGATTTCTGTAATGTCGTATGCTTCATATTGGTGTTGTTGCCCCATGTGTATGAAAATAGCAGCTTGAGGTCTATACTGACCCTGACATCTGGGTTCATTTATAAATAATGTTTGCTATAAGCTAGCAGACTTCCATTGGACACAATTGTATGGTTTGGCAAAATATATTGCTGTTAAAAGACACAATATTCAATTATTTGATATTTTACGTGTCACTTTTACAGTAAACCTACACTGGGGGTGACAAAGAGCTTGAAGGAAGCACGCTTTGCTTTTTTTTGTTTGCTTTTTATTTGGAGAACTGAGCAAATGAAACACTTTCTTTGGCTGTTTGCAGGGAAATTCGGACAGAGCCCTGCCGCGTTGAACAAAAAAACCTCGCATAATTGACACAGACCCAAAAAGGTTTGGAATTGCACTTGTTTATTAGACAAGGCCTGACTAAATGAAGATCCTCCCTCAGCTTAACGTACACTGTAGTGACAGCACCAAAGCAACGTGTTGAAATTAGACGTGGCTTCGGCCTGAGCACAAGAACAGCAAATAGGTGAGTTTGTCAGCCTAATGACGGATGGCAGGTTCCCAAATATTATCGAATTCTCAAACCCCAGGCTGTGAATATGCGGGAGTTCACTGTAGTTCCAAATACACTCTCGGAAATGGTGGCCAAGTCAGAGTCAAAGTCTGCAAGTCAAAGGGGCCCAAAAAACAACACATTACCTCCCCGTTGTCCAGCACAGCCATGGAGCACAGCTGCCCACAGGCTATGTTGACCACCACTTTGCTCTGCAGGCAACTGCTGACCCGGCGCGGCGTTGGCTGGTTGGCAGTGGACCCCGATCCCACCTGGCCTGAATTGTTGTAGCCCCATGCGTACACCTAAAGGCGGAAGTGACACATTCACTGGCTTCAAAAAAATGCTGGAAATTAGATGGGGGAGGGGGGGCGCGGCGGTTAAGGAGCATGACCTCTCCTTCTGTAGTGAGGGCAATGGTGTGGTGAGAGCCACAGGCCACTTCAGTAACCTTCTTGTTCTGAAGGTTGGTGGAGACCATGGCGGGAATTAGCCCGTGGATGGTGGTCCCGTTGCCCAACTGACTGTAGCCGTTGTGGCCCCATGCGTAAACTTCCCCATCTGTGCAGTGGGAAGGCCGAGGCCAAAGTTAGTGATTCATGAAAGCATTTCCTTTATTCCCAATTGTGGTTGTGCCATTTACATCAACTACAGGCTTCTCATTGGCTAAAAATGATCTTTTTCTTAAAGGCTATGGTGCCACCTGTTGCCTGAGCATGAGCTTGACAACTTGCAAATGCTTTTTCATGTTGACTTCCAGTGCTATGAACGAATTGGTGCTTATTCGAGTTCACTCACGAGTCTGGCAAAAAAAAGAAAAAACACCATACGTCGAGTCAGACTTTTTAGAATCGAATGAAAACAAATCAAAGAATAAGATACTACGACAAGATACTGCCCCCGCCGTATTTTACTTCCTTTGTTTTACCTTACTGCGCATATGCAAAGTTGTACAGTAGCTTCCTAGTCCTGTAGTTTATCATGAACAACGGATGCACGGAGCCGTCCCTCCCAAGACGATAATCTCCGCGGAAAAAGAGAGGAGCGAAAAGAGCACGTAAATGACTGCAAGCAGTCTGCAGTTAAATGAATCGGAGAAAGTTGTGCAAGATTCATTCATCACATTATGGCAGATGATTGCCAGCAGCTAACTCGTGGCTCATGTTCCCACGCAGTGTAGATTTACGAAGTTTAGGGCACCGAGAAAGAGCAAAATAAACCACGGCCACGATATGGCGAGGGGTCCTTGTTAAAGTAACCCGTTAAACCAAAAGTGCCAACCTCTTTTTGGTGGTTGCCAAAGTTCGTCAGCACACCTGCTTTCTGGTGGTGTGGCAAAATCGGCGACCCCCCCAAAAAAAGCTGACAGGGCGTAACCAGGGGGCTACAGATCGTTTTCAAATCATCAAATTTGGACGATTTATTTGTTGGACAATGACATGTCTTGATTTCAGAATATTAAAAGGAATAACGATTTGATTGTGATTCGCTACTGTTAACACGAAAAGCGATTGGGGATTTACACGGCGGGTCTGAGCTCAAGAGGGAAAATAGTTGACTGCAGAGGAGTACCCTACTCTTGCCGGCAAAAGGAAATGTCGAAGCCTTCCGCGTAAACTTACGTGACACCATCATAGTTTCACGTTACCTGAAGTGGCAATGACCACATGCGGTCCGGTCCCATAGCTGAGGGACACGATCTTCTTCCCGCAGAGGATATCGATCCTGCGCGGCTCGATGGTGCTCTGCAGGTCGCCGAGACCTAAGCAGCTGCTGTAGTTGGTGCCCAGACCGAAGACCTGCACACAGACAAAATGCCACTGCATTTCAAATATACAATGGTACCTTGACATACGAGTTTTATTCTTTCCATGACCAAGCTCGTAACAACGTAGCAAATCAATATTCCCCATTGAAAGGAATTTAGATACCGTTAATCCGTTCTAGCCCCCAACACTAATTTTTGGTTACATGCACATAATAAAGAAAAATAGCTCTGCATCATCAAATATGAATATAAAAACATAGGCGAATGTCAAGGAATACACTGATTTTCTCAAGTGTAATTAAGCCAAAAGTTCATTTAAGACGGCATGGTCGAGTGAGCGATGTTAGGAACTCTGACTGCAGTGCCGGTTGGTTGATAATACGGTTCGTCGACGTATTAGGGTACAGTTAGTGCGTAGTGGTGCCTTGACTTAAAAGTGACCCGACTTACGAGTCTTTCGGGATACAAGCCATCACTTGGTCGATCTTTTGCTATGACTAGCGAGCAAAATTTGTAGATATGGCCGTTAGAGAGATGGTGGCAGCCAACTTCACAATGAACCAGTTTAGAAGATTGTTAATTTTTTAAAAGAGCCTGTGTTCTGGTTTCAAGCCGTTTATTGCCACTCCCAGTTGAAGTTTACTGTAAAACGAAGCATGAAACAAAGAGAATCACACGCTGTGTATTACCCAAAGCACATAATTTGAGAGCTTGCGAGCATTATGTTCATGCAAAATGCCAGAGATTGGCAAACAAACCTAGCATCCATTTTGCCTGAGTTATAAAGCGTTCAGTAATGGATATTTGCACACAAAAAAAGAGCATATAAACAATACTCACAGGTATGCATTCTTTATCCTCTGCGGAAAATGACTCATTTTGCAACGGTCATCCGCATTTTATCATCATCAAATCTGTGTAGTACGGCTGTATGTATTATACTGCTCCTTGGTGGCCAATGATGGACAAACTGTTTCATTATTTACACTATATATAACGTAATTATATAATAACATAAATACATGTAATAATATAATATATATAAGTATGGCATTCATTTCAATGGGAAAAGATGATTTTGAGTTACAAGCGTGATCACGGAACAATTCAACTCAAATATTTCCGATGGGAAAATAATCATTCATTTGTTAAGTGTTCCACTATCTTCAGTCTTCCGAAACAATGCTCTTTGTGGGGATAAAACAGGAGCAAGGGTGAGCCGTTCGCAGCTCCACCCTCTTCCAGCTCTGTCTAGAATTAGGTCCTGATAGCTAAAGATAGCGCCCTTCCATCTGCTTCAGCCACCCACAACCCCGTCCTCCCCCCGTGCGTTGCATGCATTCGGAAACCTGGCACGACCAAAGACGCAGGGAGCGAAGACTCGCATCGCCGCCGTTACCTCGTCGTTGACAGTGACATACAGGGCTTCGCTGGCGCCGCTTCCGAAAACGCACGCCTGCCGGATGAGGCCGAGTTCCTCAGGCGGGAGGAAGGCAAACACTGGCCACTTCCCCACGTCCAGCATGCCACTCGATCAGTCACTGCGGCACAAGAGGGGAGGAAAATATAAACATGTCCGAGATAAGAAGTTGTGCATTTTCAAGATTAAGGTTTTAATATTATGAGATTAAAATTGTAATGCAGCTAACGCGAGGGATAGGGATAGGGACAGGGCCCTGCCCCCGCCCGACCCAGAGTAGTGGAAATTCACAGGTAAATACGTGAAAATGTTTGTAATGGCCGAAAGATGCCACAAGATGGAACAAATGGAAAGAAAGTAATTGAGATCTATCAGTGTGGAAAAGGTTAGAAAGGTTATATTTTCTAAAACTTTGGGACTTGAGCGAAGCACAGTGAGTGAGAGCCATTATCCACAAATGGTGAAAACAAAGAACAGCCAACGAAAATGACCCCAAGAGCGCAGCGACGCCTCATCCAAGACGTCACAAAATACCCCATAACAACATCCAAAGAACTGCAGGCCTCACTTGCCTCATCTAAAGTCTGTGTGTTCATGACTCCACCAAAAGAAAGAGATTGGGCAAAAATGGCCTGCATGGCAGAGTTCCCAGATGAAAACCACTGCTAAGCAAAAAGAACACTATGGCTCATCTCAAATTCGCCAGAGACATCTTGATGATCCCCAAGACTTTTGGGAAAATACTCTGTGGTCTGACGACATCAAAGTTTATCTTTTTGGAAGGTGTGTGTGTGTGTGTGTGTGTCCCATTACATCTGGCGTAAAAGTAACAGCACATTTCAGAAAACGAACATCATACAACAGTAAAATATGGTGGTGGCAGTGTGATGGTCTAGGACTGTTTTGTTGCTTCAGGACCTGGAAGACTGGCTATGATAAATGGAACCATGAATTCTGCTGTCTACCAAAAAAATCCTGAAGGAGGATGTCAGTCCATCTGTTCGTGACCTGAAGCTGTAACAAACTTGGGTTCTGCAGTAGGACAATACTCCAAAACACACCAGCAAGTCCACCTCTGAATGGCTGAAGAAAAACAAAATGAAGACTGCGGCAGGGCCGAGTCAAAGTCCTGACCTGAATCCTATTGAGATGCTGTGGCATGACCTTAAAAATGCTTGAAAATCCTCCAATGTGGCTGAATTACAACAATTCTGCAAAGATGAGTGAGCTAAAATTCTATCGCTAAAAAGTTATCGCAAACAGTTGATTGCAAATGTTGCTGCTAATTGTTTCCCAACCAGCTATTCGGTTTAGGGGGCAATCACTTTTTTTACACAGGGCCATGTAGGTTTGGATTCCCCCCCCCCCCCCCCCCCCCCCCCCACCCCCTTGCTAACAAAAATCTTTATTTAAAAACTACATTTTGTATTTACTTGTGTTGTCTTTGACTCATGTTTAAATTTGTTTGATGATGGGAAGCATTTGAGTGTGACTGACAAACATGCAAAAAAAATAAAAAATAATAATCAGAAAGACGCAAACACTTTTTCACACCACTGTATGCACAATCGCACCAAAGTCAGGACTCGGGTATGTATTAAAAGTTTAAAAAAATAAACAACATAAAAAAGTAGAAATATATATATAATATGTGCTGGTTATTGGTCAGTGCAGTGATGGCTTATGGGGAGAAGCTGTCGCTGAGTCTGCTATTGTGAGAATTGAAAGAAATAGTGGTTACAAAAGCTAGACTTATTGGTCAGTCTCGATATGCAATACTGTAGTTTTGCATGTTGTAGAGAAGGCTGGTAATGATCATTTCGGAAAAGGGTCATAATGGGTCGAAAGGGGACCATGCTTAAAACGTCACGAGTAACGTTCCAGCACATTATGACGCCATCGCGCTCGTCTAACGTGACCAAAATATGACTGTTTTTCCGTCTAAATCAAGCACATCATAAACCCGACTAGACAAAAATAAAACGTATGATTCCGAGTCACAATGCACTGTCCAAGCAACATTAGCCCCCATTCGCTCGAAATGCTAAGCTAAAAACATCACCGTCCCAAACAAAAAACGTTAAGCTAATTAGCGTCAGGCGTCGCCTTGTTTCGCGTCACAGTTACCTTGCTTGTTGACACACAAAATAACTTCTTAGTTCTTCAGAACGCCCAATACTAGCTGGCCTTGGGGCTCATAAAATTACACAGCCAACACGTTTGTAAGGTTAAGTTGGCGTTGGGCACATCGTGACAGCGGGTTGGCATCGGCGCAATCTGCTCTCGCACATCCGCTAGTAGTAGTTAGCCTCGTTAGCTTTGTTATTCTGCCCGGTAGCGGTACTTCCGGCATCATGGCGATGCGTTCAAAGACATCGTGAGTTTGGCAGAATCTAAAGAATATACCAGTGGAAAAGTGTATATGGACAAAACAAATAATGTCTGTATAAAAGTAAAACTTGCTCACTTAAGTCGACCACATTTAAAATTAATTTACGTAGTACCATGAGCTTGCATCTTCTGAATATTGCCGAGTGTCGCATCTGGTCACATGCGGCATCACGACCGTGCGTTCAAAGACATCAAGGGTTTTACAAAATCTTCCAAACGTTCTATCCCACCGGGAGCAATCTGGGGTTCAGTGTTTTGCCCAAGCACTTCGACAGCGGACAGTTGGAGCCGGGATTCGAATCGCCGGCACCGACCCTTCGGTCAATGACGCCCCGCTCTACCAACCGAGCCACAACGTGCTTAAAAAAGATTAAAGTAATTTTGTTTTATTCTTTGTAAATGCTGTCATCTTATTTGTTTTTGATAATTTACGCGTTGTTCCAATTTATAATGACAACAATGTACTAATTTCTAAATCGTGTACATTATGATGGACTTTACAGCGAAATTGTCATATAATCAATTTACCGTGTAACAGTGTAACAGTTACGCTCCAGCAGGTGGCGCTACCACCAATCTTGAACAGCCATACGGGAACGTAAATAGGATTTCTCTATTTTGTTAGATAAATTATCTCCTATCGTAATGTACCTATTCACAATGCTAGATAGCACTGAAAATGTAAGTACAGAGTTGGACTATTTTTTTTATTTATAATTTGGGCCACTCAATTCCTAGGAAATAGAAACTTAACCGGAACATATTGAATTGATATATATATATATATATATATATATATTGTGCACTTTCTGCATGCAGTTTCTTCAAATGTCAGTTTCGTTCACTCGTCGATTGGGTGGGATTCCCGTTTACGTAAGGGGTTTTTTCCCAACCCAGTTTCAGCCTCCAATCAGTCACTATATTGACACTTGTCACTGTGAAACAATCGACACGTCAACAACAAAAAAATCCTCCCGAGGAAAAGTAGCGTAGAAAACGTCTCAACTGCGTTCTTATCATTAATCGAGATAAGGCACCAGTAACGCTATTTAAAGCGAGCCGCAAAAGCTCAAATTTACTTTCATTATAAATTGAAGCTTCGCCATGATTCGCTGTAGTGCGCATGCGCGGAGACTCGGAGCGTAAGCGATGGCGAAATTCCTGCTTTTTATGCAAGGACGACCAACCTGTGAAGCAAAGTTATCTCGATAGAACTGACCACTTAGGTGAGCCTTGACTCTATTAAACTGTTTTACGGCTCCACTGGAAGCTGTTTGAGGCGAAAGGGAGCGAAAGGAAGGGTGGGAAAAGAAGCTTCGTCTCGCTAACTATTAGCACCGTAGCATCAGGCGGCTAACGTTAGCATGTACCCCATCTCCTCTTTTTTTAGCTTGTTGTTTTGTCGTGGCGAGCTAATACATTGGGAATTGGTGTGCTTTCTTTCTTTTCAGGTGCTGTGGTGGTGGGGGGGAGCTGCTCCTCTTCGCAGCCCGCTGACGTGGACGGCTGAAAGAGAGAGAGAGAGAGAGAGAGAGAGAGAGAAAGGGGGGTGGGGGGAAGCGACAAATTTGAGTGTGGTGCATCGCTTGTAGTCCAAGACCGCCTGACTGACTGACTGATCAAGTGAGTAACATTAGCTGCTCTCTCTTGACATGAGAACGAACACACGTCCCTCATTTGATATTATTCATCGTGTCAAGAAGCATTCGGAAATAAAATGTTAACACGCGGCTTGCACCTGCTAAAGGATCCCGGAGCTAGGATAAACACAGGGTGGTTAGACAGAAGTAGCGCAAAAAAAAAAAAAAGCAGCATGACTTCTGATTATTGCTTTACAAACTGATAGGAAGGGGGGGGGGGGGGGGGAATGACACTATGGCAAGCAAGACAATAAATCTGATATTTTTGAAATGAATGTAATATTATGAGAATAGACTCATACAAGGAAAATAGTCATGTTTTGAGAGAAAAACCTTGGATTAAAACCATATGAGAAAGCAGTAGTATATTGTTAGCCTACTAGAATAATTGTCTAAATCATTTTAAATGTATTTATTAAATCAATAGAAATATCAGTGTCCTTGCTAAAGATTTTTTTTGTTTGTTTTCCAAAAACATTCAAGAATGTCTTCGGCAGGTATGCTACTAGGCTAATGTTTTTTTTTTTGTTTGTTTGTTTTTTAGCTAAAACGTTTTTGGGAGCAAAATTTTTTTTGGGGAGGATTAAAATTGTAATAATATGAGGCTTCTTCTTTGCCAGCTTGCCCTTGAAAAAGAGATGTGTCTCAATTTTGAGTTTATGGTTAAATACAAGTTTTGATTTGATTGATTCAAAGATGTCTATCGCTAGCCTAACAGCATAATTGCGGAGGTCACTTTATCTCTCAGTAAACAAATCAATAGAAGATACCAATTTACTTGATCAAATTTTGTTTTTTTCTTTTCCAAAAATGTTAAAATATGAGATACAGTAGCCAACTACACTATTGGGCTAAAACAATTTTGGAGATTAAAAAGTCATATTTTTGGGGATTAAAATGTTTATATTTATAAAGTTGTACATGTTAGATGAAAAAAAAAAAAAAAAAAAAAGTGTTCTCTCTTCAGGCTAAAAAGTAGTATATTTTTTAGTTTAAAGTAGTAAAATTAAAGTTTAACTAATAAGAGAATGTACTAATATTTTAAACAGTTATTTTGGAAAAAAAAATAATGACATCGGCACACAGTTTGCACCTGCTAAGGATCCCGGAGCTTGTCAATAATAATATGATACCCTTATCTAGAATAAACACTGGGCTTGGCAAGACTAAGTAGTGCAGGAGATGCACTATAGTTGATTATTGGTTAGACGAATGAAACGGGTGGGAGATGAAAGTCGTCTTATTTTTTTAGAAAGAAAAATGTTTTTGGTGTGAAAACTCATCCGCCCCAAGAATATAGTCTGATTTGCAACATTACCAGAATTCTTGCATATTTTCAAGATATAAAGTTGTAGATTTTTATTATTATTATTTTTTAGATTGGTCTTAATATTATGAGAGTATATTTTGGCGATTGCAGTCATAGTATTAGAAGAATAATCTTGTATATTTTCAAGATAAAAAAAAGTTGTACAGTTTTGGAACAATGTGAGCATTAACGCCACTGATTTTTTTAAATGAGTTTTTATTTTGTATTTTTTATTTATTTCCCCCCCACCCCCACCACTAAGATTCTCACGTAAACAGCATGTTGTTGTTTCCTGCCCCTGTTTATATGTAGCAGGTTTTCACTATGAGACTGCACTATGAAACTGTGAGACAGGTGTCACTTGTCTCTGCCAGCTGCAGACAACTGTGACAATATGCATATCAACTTTGATGTTAATCCATTGTTTGACATGTTAGGGCTGGGCTTTTCCTCTTCCAGTTGCTTAGAAGCCAACGTGGGATCAAGTCATACATGTGCAAGTCTCAAGTCTTCACCATCGTCTCATTCACTGTTTTTGAATTTACTTCATTTTAAAACAATAATCATCCCATGTACCGTTTTTAACTTAAATGGACTTCATTTTGGAAAACAATTTATTCCATGTACAGTTTTTAACTTCAATTTTCTTCATTATAGAAACACATACTGTTTTTAACTATGAATTGTTTTAAAACCATTACAATGTTGTTTACTACATTTACACCATTTCAAACCATATTTGCATTTATCATTACAATTATCTATTACCGAAATGAACATTTATTTGGCTTCAGAGTCGATGACTGAACGTCAGCAACTCTAAACTTGGTATCATTTATTTATTTTTCAATTTATTTCAATCTGTCCTGCTCAGCTGATTGGTCTTTCAGAATGGAGGATATGTGTACTTTTTTATGCCGGAGTTTATAGACTGCCTCTGTGGTTATCCGTATTCTGATGCTTGTTAATTGAAAATTTCAGAAGCAGGCAAGAAGAAAGAAGAGAATGTTGAGAGGCTGTTAGCAAGGATTGCCCCATTCATTGACTGCACTCCTATATTTCAGCGACACACTCTACGCTTCACTTTTTAGCCACTGGTACAGATGAAATGGGTACATATGAAATTAGAAATATAGTTACAGTGGCCAGCTGGATATGGCTCGGTACCGAGAAATGTAATTTTTGTTGTGAAAGGTCATGCGATACGACATGGAAGTTTTGATTGGATGGTGAATCTATGATGCGGTTCACCAGCGACTCAAATTTCGAATCACAACAAAAGAAATGGTCGACCACTCCAGAAAACTAGTTGTATAACCCCGCACAATGCCTGTTCGTTCGCAACGTTTGGTGTGCGACAGGCTTTAAAAAGTGGACCTTCATTCAGTTTTGTAAATTCCAGGTTTATTTCCCCCATAAATTCCCGTTAATTCCCATTGAAAGTTTCCCACTTTGAAAACTTGGGGAATTTTGCAACCCGAGTTTGGATTATAAGGGGGTCTTTGAACAAAATTCTCCCCTGTAAAGGGGCCCTCCACCCAAAAGGTTTGAAAGCCCCAGTACAGAGTAAACTCCACATCATCAGCAATGTCAAAATGTGTAAACTGTGGATCCAGGGGAGGTGTCAGTTGTTGTATTGATTTCTGGAATGTTGTGTAACGTCGGCAAGCCCGTGCGCCAGCTGATTGTGGGCGTCGGGGCCAAAGAGCTGCTCTGCAGGCCAAGCGCCCACCCACCCCTCGCACTTCAGTTCGACAGTCGCATTGTAAACGCAGCCGTGTTGTTTCAGCTTAAGGCGGGGAGGGGCTAAAGCTAACAGATAAGCCAGATCACTGCAAGGTTTAGGAGCGCAGGCGTACTGCACTGTAATTAGGTTCAAGGACACATGATACAGCTCTTTCGCGGTCTACTGGCGTGTATTTGAAAAGTTTCACATAATCTGTCCTACACTTAGAGCCTGCTGATTTTTTTTTAGAATGGATCATATTTAATTTCCCATTATTCAATAATTTCACTTCGCTGGGCTTGAGCTGGTGTGTAATTCCTCTGTCGATCATTTGTGTGCGTTTCTTTGAGGTACTTTTCACAGTGTGAAAAATATCTGCTCCATCAATTTGTGTACAGTGCAATAACGGTAGTAGAAATGAGCCACGGAGAGCTCGTGGGTTAACGCTCAACTCCCAACTCCACTTGATTTATATTGGGCTTTCACAAGAGCTGCAGCTGTAAGAAAGCATTGTGCACAAAACAATAATACAATGCCATAACCAAACAAAATCTTCCCCGATCAAAATACACCACAGCGCCCTTCATATTGGCCATTCGCTATTTTTTTTTTTTTTTTGTGTGTGCATTTTGAGGAATTTAAAAAGAAATAATAGAAGTTAAATTGATCCACGGAGAACTAGAGTGGGCTAACAACTGGTCATTTTTAAGTTTAGTGCCCAAATGAATACTGCATTATTCAGATGAAAACTGCTTGAGATTAAGGTTTAGTTCCAATTTTGACATATAGGGGCAGTCCATTATTATGTGACCTATACAGTTTTAAATTAAGTCTTAACCAAACCTTCCCGCACTGGCAATTTTTAAAATATTCTTTCGGATAGTCTCCCCATATAAGTGAGGGAAATAGAAATCTGCTCCTGTTGTCGTGTTATAATCTCAACATGCAGTTTCAAACCATAACGCACTCATAACGTTCTACCTTTTGATCGCAAATGACAAGCATATATGGCAGCTAGCTGGTCCTCAGTAGCAATCGACTTTTTGATAAACAGATGGACTCGAATGCTTCATCGAAGATCGTGGAATTGTTGAAAAAAAGTTAGTCAATGCCGTTTTGACTAAGTCTTATCAAGCCATGGAATGGGAACAAAAACAGGAAGTAGAAACGGGCAATGCTTCAAGTAACTTAACACCTACAACGCTCGATGTTCACAAATAAGCATATAGCAGCTAACCAGTGTACGGCTAGCGCAAGAAGCTAACATAGCGGCCCATATCTTCACTCCGACGCAAATGCTTGAGTGACAGAAAATCAAAAAGTGAAAAGCGAGGATCCTGTCACTGCCAGATAGGAACAAAAGGGACAACTATTGTCACAATAGCAAAATTCTAACTTGGATACTATACCTGTACAAAGTACCTCGATACCGATACTGAAAAGATACCATGGCAAAAACCTAAATTATCAATCATGGAAACATAGAAGGCATAACATGCAACTTCAAATTCCCTTTTTTAAAATTTTTTTTTTTTTAATTTGAGATTTAATTGAATTCATATTATATACATTCCCTTTTGATAAATAAAAGAAAAAACTGACAGCATTTCCGCTGTTAAGCACAGATAAAATGGTTGTCAACTGTTGAGATTTGAAGCCTTGTATAAAATGTAAAAATTGCTTCACAGAAGTTGTCAAAAGTGTAGATGTGTAAAAACCAGTGCATCGATTTATTTATTTTTTCCCTCTATGATTTGAGGTTTGAACTGTTTACAATAGCCTCAGTGGAAAGAAAAACTATGCTAAGTATTGTTCAGTATCTGTCGAACTGCACACAGCCACTCTGGAAGAAAAACTGTTCTAAGACTAAAGATATGGTATCTTACAGTTTTTGACGGCAAGTTAGCGCTGTACCTTTTTTTAGTGTGGGTACAGTATGCAACCCTACACGTGACATGTATGCTGCCATAAATTAACCCAAATTAAAAAACTCTTGTCTTTTTTTGCAGGAGAGCCTCTCTAGTGGTGTGAATGAGTAAAACATGGCAGACCACACCCCGCCTCTGGAGTCCGGCCAGCTTCTCAGCCCTGAACTCCCCATCCTGGCGTCACCACCGCCCCCAGCTATGGTCAACGGGGAAGGCCCGCAGCAGGTAGGCTCACGATACTTCTACCCCTGTCATTGTCATGTATGAACACATGAACAGGCAGTTATCATCCGTCTCAAGCGACTGTCCCCCCGCCCCACAACGGACATCATGTTTTGTCCCCCAGCAAAGTGATAACACAATATCAGAGAGAGAGGAACAAGGTCTGCTTTCTTATCCTGGCACTAAAACTAAAGATTATGTCGCTGCTGTCAGGTGGAATCCTTGTATTTCCATCACTTTCAGGAAACCAAAAAAAGTCATGTTTGTTGAGCCAATAACATTGCATCGTCAAAGAGAGGATTGGTTTCGGTTGGTTATTAATTTGTAAAATGTGTGTGTGTGTGTATATATATATATATATATATATATATATATATATATATATATATATATACACACACACACACACACACACAATAACAGACCCGCGTGAGGACTGACCAATAGTATCGATTTGTGAATAAATAGGAAATACAGTAGTCCAAAATTGGATATGGGAGACTTCCAAACAGCAGTGACAATATGAGGTTATAATTAACATGGAATACATTTTAAAATTACAAATGCATTTGTTTTTATTTTCACACCTTTTTTCTGGTTTTTGTATGCAATCTGAAATGCCCTAAGGTGCCACAAGATGGTGCCACAAGATGGTGCCAAAGGCCAGGCCAGTAGTAATTGCAGTCATAGATGTTTTAGTGATCCATCTCGATTGAGAGGCTCTATCTAACATTGTATGTTGGGAAGGAGGTCATTTTAGCCTCGGCTGTTATTGGAAGTTAGTGCGAGACTGCGCACATAAAGGCTTCGGTCTGTGTAAGACAAGCAGCTCCTCTCGCTTCGACATAGTTCCTTGGCACCTATAGTCCACAAGATGGTGCCAAAGCACACTTTTATATTAGACAGGACTTAGGCCTGACCACTAAAACAATAAATATGCAAGAATAGAGGTTAGGTCCCAAAAACTGGTGTTGACGTCATGTAGTTATCCGATAGCTGCATACCACGTGGCTGTTTGAAAGTCCATATAATCTATATAGTCTTTTTTTCCCTATGTCTGCCAATTGTGCGGGATCTCTGCATAAAAGAAGCCTGTTTGAAGTACTGAGTTTATCCGTAGAAGTGGATGACGCATTCAGCCATTAATTGGGGCACGGTGTCTTTTAGAGCAGAGGCCACCATTTGAGATGCGTCAATTTGCAGAATGTACGCACAAAACTGTTATTACAAAATGAGTCTGCTGTGTGGGTAGTATTAGGATGCATTAGGGTGTGAATTCTCATTTTTAAATTAACTGTCTTCTATTCAACTTAGATGAAGGGTATGAGCTGTCACACAAGTCTGATATTGGAGACAAATCATCATATCATGTACTCACTAATCAGATGAGAGCTGCACAGTTTATCATCATCATGTGAAACCTGATGTGCTTGGCCAATTCTTTCAGATGCTAAAAACATGGATATTACTCATAGTCACTCCAGAAACACCTCACCCGCATTTGATGATGAATTTCTTGAGAGGCAGATGTGCGTTTGTTAGCAGGTGCTGCTCCCTGAATAGGTATTGTGTATTACAGCAATGATTTGAGGTTGGTATAAGTGATATTGAGTGGTGTTGATGTGACGGCTGTCAATTTTGACTGCTTTGAGTTATGTGCCTTCCCGAATAGTGCGGCGCTCGCACTCTCGCTCCCCCCGCTGTCTTTTTCCATCGTTTCTTTCGTCTTGTGCAATTTGTCCAGATAAGACTTGCTAATATTAGCCATGGCCCACCTGACTTTCCAGCCATCCTGTCATTTTCCACTGGGGGGGTTGTCATCCTGTGCCTCGCGGAATTTGCTTGCCTTTTTGAAGGCAAAAAATAAGCGGTTGCCCGATGACCTGCGCACGTCACACATCTGTGTGCTTAGTGTTTTATGCCAGCCAGCAAAAAGGAAAAAAAAAAAACCATGGCTCTACCTTCCCGCTTGACGTCAGCGCCGCACCTCCTGTTTGGGCCAATTTGAGCCGCTGCGTGTGCATGACTGCTGAAGTGCACTGAAATGTGTTCTCATGTGGCATAATAACACGTACTGTATCTGATAGCAGGGCTCTGTTTGTCTTAACGCGCACAGTCACCTCCCTTAGCTGTGTCAATACTTCAATCTGCAGTTGACCTTGTGATAAAACACCATGTAACATATTTCCACAAATAGTGGCCTGGGAGATTTTAATTTAATCACTGGCAGTTATTTAGAATGATATTAAGAGAATAGCAGAGGGATAGGGACAGAGCCCTGCGGCAAATTGCCCAAAAACGTAAATAATGATGTCATTGATTGGCTCCGCAAAAGACATTTCATCTGCGTCGCCATCGTGTACAGTATATTTGAATTCAAAAGCTAGTTTATTTTTAGCCTTGTCGCGTGTGTTTTGACAGTACTGTAAATATCTGACCGCCAATAACTTTATTTATTTATTTTTTTTAAACTTGTCGGACAACATGTAATGCCTGGATCAAACTCCAAGACAAATTTGGTCTTTCACGATTGCACTATATCAGACTACTGCAATAAAATCTTGTATTCCGATGCCACCGCATCCCGTCTTTTACGATAACTGGGCTTCATCTTGTCATCTCAAACGCGACGGGATACACTCGTTACCATGGTAACAACAACAACAACAATGGATCGCGCCGCGTGTATTACAAGAACAAAATGGAGAAAAATGTGTGGTGGTGGTCACCGGTGCTCAGGAGATTACGTTCATTTAAGGATTGCTTGAGGTATGTTCACGTGCTTTTAATACGATACGGCTCGCAAGCAGGCAACAAAACGTTATGTAGCCTAGCAAGCTAGTGCTAGCACTAACGGTTGTACGTAAATATGCCATCGTTCTGTCGAATCATGCTCTAAAGTTTCAGTAATTTAATGACAATAAATTAATTTAATTACAGTAAGTTAGCACCCGTTATTTCTGTCATGTTGTAATGTTGGTTTGACCTGACTAGAGAATACCTTTGAAGATACTCAGTATACAGTACACAAGTATATACAGTAAATGAACAAGTCATTGAAATAGACACATTGCTCCACCTTGTGATCGGATCAGTGATCGGTTATTGGTTTTTTAAACTCGCTGATCGGCCCCAAAAATCCCGATCGAGTAAAGCCTGAACATAATACCACATTTAGCTTTTAAATATTTTAAACTTGTGCTTTGATGAAAACAGAGTTCAGCGCTGTACTATTTGCAAATTACCTTTGTTTTATCAAAAGTCCCATTGAGTTGACGTTTGAAGCAAAATTTCCCGCTGAGCACACCAGTCGGAGTCTCCTCACTTAGCAGCATTTCAGATATATGCAGTTAAGGTAAGCGTTTTGTGTGGTCAAAATAAATTGTGATTAATACATGATGCATATATGATTCATGCGAAATTTGTTGGTGATTAATCATAAGTTAACGCTTTTACTTTGACAGCCCTAATTGATATACAAGCAAATTGAGTTACGAGCTTGGTCACGGAATAAATGAAATTTGTAAATCAAGGTACCACTGGATTAATAGTTTAAAACTTAAATATAGTAAAAATACACTGAAGAAAATTAGAATAGGGAACGGCGAATATGCAGGGGATTGTCTGGATAATCTGTGTGAAAGGAGCTAGTCACTTCTGGAATTGTTCCACTTATTGTTGTCCATCCATCCATTTTCTCAGCCGCTTATCCCCACATGGGTCGGGGGAGTGCTGGAGCCTATCCCAGTTATCATCGGGCAGGAGGCGGGGTACGCCCTGAACTGGTTGCCAGCCAATCGCAGGGTGCACATAAACAAACTACCATTTGCACTCACATTCACACCTACGGGCAATTTAGAGACTTCGATTAACCTACCGTGCATGTTTTTGGGATGTGGGAGGACACCGCAGTGCCCGGAGAAAACCCACGCAGGCACGGGGAGAACATGCAAACTTCACACAGGCGGATCCCCGGTTCTCAGAACTGTGAGGCAGACGCTTTAATCAGTCGTGCACCATGCCGCCCTTATTGCTGACTCCGAATAAATTAATATAAGGGAACACTCCTACGGCAAATGCTGCTCTTTTAGTGAGAAACCGAGTTAAAACGGTCATAATCACTGTTACTAACCCATTTTTATTTCCTGTTGGCCAAAGGGAGGCATCTGTTTCAGGGATTAATTGGGCGAGGTGCCACTATTTGAGGAAATCCAGTAAAACCCAACTTAATCAATTTATAATGGCCGTCACGTTCTGTGTTTTGGGATATTTCCACCCAAGTTCTTAGGCGTGTACATATCGTGGTGGCTGGACCTCGTGGAGGGTTTTGGTCCTGACAAAGCAAGGCAGGGCTGCCGTGACACTGAAAATCAGTGATGACTGACCCCCCCCCTCCTCTCCCTGACCTTTTACTTTGACAAGCTGCAAGGACACTTCCTTTCTCCCCCCGTCTAGTCTGGACTGCTGGGTATTCACGCTCGACTGGAGCAGTTATTGTGAGTCAGAGATGAAGCCGCTGTCGTGGGGTCATTACCTGAGATGATGACTTTTTAGAGATCACTTTGTTTACAGCATGATTCACTGCTTCTGTCCATTAACTGTACCCTCCATCCCCATCAAGTTCTTTCTGCAGTTACTAGTTAGTGGCAACAGTTGAATCTGTCTGTAAATTTTGAAACCTACCTAATGGCTCGTGGACTTGGTTGCTTTTATGTAGTATATGTTGTGCAGTTTTCAACCATTGTGCTTACAGCTTCTCATGAGACTTGATGCATAAATGCCGCCATTCCATTTATGCTTGTATTATTATATCGCACCTTGGATTCCTCGTTGTACATGTTATGTGCCTAAAACACAAGTTAAAAGACACTTTAATTTGAACTACACTTTACACCGATGTGATCGGTATCGGCCGATATTCAGCGTTTTATGCCGATCGGCTTTAATGTTATAATTCGCCCATCTGATCGATGACGTCATTGATCGGCTCCGCAAAAGACATTTACTCCGCATCGCCGTCGTGCATATATTTGAATCCCAAGCCTAGTTTATTTTTAGCCTTGTCTCGTGTATTTTGGCGTAGTACTGTAAATATCTGACGGCCAATAGTTATTTAAAAAATAAATGAATGTCGTCTGTGCGGGACAGACGGCACGTCTCAGACAGACACCACCTAATTCGTGGATCAGACTACAAGACAAATTTGCTCTTTCACGATTGCACTATGTCAGACTACGGCAATCAAATCTTGTATTCCGATACCACCGCATCCCGTTTTTTCACCATCATTGGGCTTTATCTTGTCAACTCAAATGCGACACTCGTTACCGTGGCGACAACTACAAGAGTGGATCGCGCCGACTGCATTATAAGAACAAAAGGGGGGGGAAATGTGCGTTGGTGGTCGGCGGTGCTCGGGAGAGGGCGTTCGTTTAAGGCTTGCTTGGGGTACGTTCCCGTACTTACAATACGATACGGCTCGCAAGCAGGCAACAAAACGTTATGAAGCCTGACTGATTAGAATCCACGATCTGACTAGAGCAGTGATTTCCATCCTTTATGGAGCCAAGGAACATATTTTACAATTGAAAAACAAAAATGCCACAAAAGGTGGATACATTAATTACTGTATGTACTTCCTGCCATCTATGCCTCACTGGCATTATTTATTGTAATATAATTGTTTGAGCAATTAAAGTACATAAGTATATACAGTAAATGAACAGGTCTTTTAAATAGACACATTGCTCCATCTTGTGATCTTTTATCGTTTTTTTTAAACTCGCTGATCGGCACCAAAAATCCTGATTGTGTCAAGCCTAATTTGAACTACAGATTGTATAAGTACACTACCCTTCAGAAATTTGAGGTTTACTTAATGTACTTATTTTTAAAAGAAAAGCCCTTTTTTGACCATATTAACAATGTCTAATCTAGGGCAGCGGGTATAGAATATTTTGAGTTATCCCACCATTCGAGTAATGGGATAAAAATACATTTTGCATTATTAAACTACAAAATACCCATTAGAGGTGCAAGTTTTATTATTGCCCACTTTGGGTCGTGTGCTCTCGTTCCACACTGTAATATCTGTGACTTGACGTGTTTGGCTTTAAAAGGTGTGGCCTGGCCTGGCCTGGCCTGGTGAGTGTCGTGGGAGTGAGTGAGTGAGTGAGTGAGTGAGTGAATGAATAAGCGTGTCGAGTTTTTGACCTGCTCACTGTTAGCCAGGCTGTACTGTTGAGTGTTTGGGCTTCATTTGTGGCTGTCGCAGCTTGTGTATGTATGCGCTTCTCACTTATTTTGTTACCATTTGTTTGGTGAAGCAATTGAAAGTTTACCGGCGGCTCTTTCTTTCCCTGACCATTTGCGGGGGCATTACAGTACAATATAACTTGGCTTCGTAGGTTCTATGAAATGAGTTATTTAGATCTGATTTGCAGTAGACACATTGCACTTGATCTTCATTTTTAAGTGTGAAATGATCCCAAACTTTGGACATTGCTTTCCTCCTGGCTCACACCTGTTTTTATCACAAATCCATCAAACTTTGACACCGTGTTCCAAACGTTTTGCAATTCGGCATCGTCCGAAATGGCTGCTTCTAACCAAAATGGCCTCTATCCTGTTCATTTTTGTGTGGCCTGTTATGATAAACCTGCTCACCCAATTTCATGTCTATTAGTGAAACTGGTGTTGGGGGCTATTTTGTTCTTCTTCTTTTCTTTCCATGGTGCACTACTGAGAGATTTGTGGGGGCTCATAATGGGCAAAATGCCAGACTTCCTTTGTCTCTGGTAGAAATGAGCTCTTGACCTTTGCGCTGTTAACTTTTTGTTCCCAAGGTTACTACACGGCTTGGACATGCACTGATGCTTAATGAAATAGTCATACTTTTGTTTGCTCAGCTGGAGTCACAAAACTTTGGGTAATTAATACGAAGAGGTTGATACATTGAATAGGCATTGCGTGCGGGTTTGAATGGGTGGTCTGATTTGTGGCTAGCGGCCCTGCGTGGACTCATTTTACCGCAATTGAGTGAGACCTCTCTCTGAACTCTGTCATCTTTGCTGCTACAGACAGACAAGAGGAGACAAGGTGCGTGTGTGCTTGATAAGCTGCAAAAATGCCATCAAGTGTATTGTGTATTCATTTGTCAATGTTTCTTTGCGAGAGTGAGAGGGTGAAAGTATGTGAGTGTGTGTGTGTTTGAGTGAGAGAGTGTGAGTCAGCATGTTAGGGTGCATGTGTGTGTGTGTGTGCGTGCGTGAGACCACTATTTGTCACCTTTTTTGAGGAGGTGGGTAGAGTGTGACTCAGCAGTGTTTTTTTGGACACTCCCTTTTCTCAGAGAGAGAGAGAGCGAGAGAGAGAGAGAGAGACTAGTGACATTTTCCTCATCACTTTCTGGATCGGAAAAGCCCATAGACACAAATGTCAAACCAAACCACAGTGATGAAGGAGAAACAAATCTGAAGAATAATATTTTCACTCGTTTTGATTTCATTTTTATATATGGTCACATGCAACAGTCAAAATGGCTGTGAATGTTTTTGTCACAAACTACTGATGATCCTATCCAGATGTAAGGCGGCAGGTGCATTATATTATTCTTCGGTGTAATCATAAAAGTGCAGTTCAGATTAATCCTCACATTTTTATTGGAAATGTGATCCAGGCCTTCAAAACCATCAACTATACAGGTCATTATGTTGTTGTTGTTCATTTCTTCAGTACACCAAAAATGTCAATGTGACTAATAATTAGACATCTTTCCCTTTTGCTCCCCTTGTGATGCTGTCATTTTACATAAAGAAAAAAGAATTCTGTAGTATATTCATAATTGACAATCTTTAATCCCCCTTTTTATGGCTCTTGTTTTTGTATCTGTTTACCCTCAACATGCACTGCTTGCCTGCCTCACACACACACATCCACAAGCTCTATTCCAATTTTATCATGTACATTTTTTTTTTTTTTTTTTTTAGTAGTAGTAGTTTGTTACAGTACTGTATTCACCATAAATCGTAATGCTATTAAAAATGTTCATACTCCTTTTCACCATACAAATTTTACAATATACCTTTTATACATTATGATACATTGTGTTTTTGACATTAATAGGTTTGTTTGTGGCATAACAGGAGGGTAAAGAAAATGGAAAAAAATAACTGTCATGCAAGTGTGGAAACGCATTGTTTTTTTTGAGTCCCTGGTAAACCTGAACTCTCTAGTCTTACACTATTACCCTTGAAAATAAATTTCTTACAAATTATTGAAGTTTGGAAAAAAAAAAATGGGGCAAAGACTGAAATTTCCACTAATAACCCAAGCTAAACTTGGCTCCTCCTTGACAACTATTTTAAATAACTATTTGTCTCTCAGTCAACATGTATCACATCAGCAATACTTCCTTGACACCAATTACTACTTTGCTATTATTTTGGGATTTGGCACCCTCTTGTGGCATCTTATGACATTACAGAAAAAGCACAAAACATGAACTGTGAATTTTTAAAGCACAGAAAATAACATAAAGCAAAGAGGAGAATTCGTAAATCGCAAATGGGTGCCACTGTACTTTGAGCACGTTGTTAGTAACACGCTTATTTTGCCCAATGGTGCTACATTAACCCGGTGATTTGCCCTCCGACAATGACACAGACACTGCTTGACGTCCTCTCTCTCATTGATGGGAGCATCTCCTCCGCAGTTTGTTGCTAATATCTTTAATCTAGGGCTTTATAGCAGATTTTGGAAAGATTCCTTCTTTCCTATTACGCTATTGCATATGTGACGTTTCCCAGGGATGATGAAATGGCCTTGAATCATCATCGACACACACGTAAGACTGTCGCTGGTTGCTCCCGACCGAGACTGGCAGGATTGTAGCTTTAGAGAGAGAGGTACAAAACAGGGATAGCACTGAGCGACATGGAGCAACGTGAACTGGCGAGCGTCCATAGCAATGGCACAACAAATCCGGAGAAGCAAGATATTAGCTATCCGTGGCCTTATGTAAGAGAATTGCTTGATGTTGTCGGCTACTTGAATGATTGGTGGCGAATGCGTTGTTTTGCCAGCCTGAAAAACACCAACTTCTGACATTTGAAAATCTCTTATCTGTAAAAACACATACAGGTAAGGTGTACTTTTTTCAGTTATCGTTTGCTAATTTATTATAATGGCAATATGTTGCTTTCATGAAATAAAAGCCTGAGCGCTAGTTTTCGGTTTAGAAATTTTACAAGTTATATAAATAGGGGGAAAATACAAATTTTACTTTTAACATTTGTACTTAATTCTATTTCACTTTTTTACTTTTGTGTTAGTAAAAGAGTCGATGCAGTGCTTCAGCATTTTTTGTTGTTTTTATCTGTACTTCTACTTGGAGATGCACCAGATGCCCCAAATATGTCTTGTAAATTTCACACACTGCAAAGTGTTTTTAAAAAGCCTACCAAATTTGAACAAATAAAAATAAAAAATAAAAAAATTTTTTTTTTAAAAAATCACCCTGTAAAATAAGGCTCTGAAATCATGAAAAATAAGTCCCGCTCTCGAGCTGCAGGACTGTGTGGGCGTGTCCGCTAAAGGTGCGCCCGCTATGTGCTCAAGCGTCTGTAGTCAGCTCTAAGCAGGGCACGTCCCGCTGGAATGTGATTGGCTGGTTGCAAAGACGAGACTGTCAAGACTTAAATGAGCAGGTTCTTTGAAGGTAATGAGGAGAGCCAGGCCTTCTTTTTTTTTTTTTTTATCATCCCCTTCTCCTCTGAGCGGAGCACTTGCACACACAAATGGTGGCACTGTGGAGGAAGTCAGACGAGAGAGACGAGCGCTGCTAATAAATACTTGAGAAAATGAGCGAGAGCGGCAGGAAAAGTAGAAAAATCTAGGCTCACTTCAATTTTATTGACAAAACAAAGGTGAGGAAAAATATTAACGAAAATGCCAGTCTGTTCAAGGCCTGTCGCACACTGCGCGATGCTGTCAAACCTGATCGCATAAAAAGGAGAGTTGCCGACGCAACCCCGCATATTGAACGATTGGATATAAGCACGCCCTGAACAGCGACCCTGTATAGGCGTTCGATGCTGTATATACAGTATATTGTACCTCATCACATTTATTAAACCATAAAAAGATTAAAAGTTAAAAAAGAAGCGTTGCTAAAGAGAGAGGACGTGACCAAGAATTAAAGCGAGAGTGTGGATATTTTAAAGGAGTCTCGCTGGTTTCCCTCATTTGAACGTGCCCAACGATGTACGTACCGGTCGCGTTCATGTTGGTCACAAGCTTCGCTTTTTCCTCTACAGGCACGTTAGACATTATGAAGTATTTTAAAAACACTATTTGATGCTTTATATACTGTATTTATATAGCTTGAAGAAGGCGGCTTTTTGGTGTCTTACGCGCTTATACTTTTGTGCATTTTGATTGGCTGAAAGCTGCAACATTGCGCCGGCGTGCGCTGGCGATTTTGCATTTTGAATCACGGCAAAACCAGTGGAAGGACTGCTCAGCCATTCATGAAACCACTTGCCAAACCACGCACACTGTGTGACAATTTGGTCGGGTTCGGCCGTGCTGCTTGGTGTGCGGCAACTGTTGCTAACTTGCTGCTGTGCAATGCAGCAACGTCAGGCCCTTCTGAGCGACTCTTCTCCAAAACAGGCTAGATCATTTCCAGACTGATGTAAGAAAGTGAATCAGCTCCTCAAAGCTGAGGCACTTGGTATTTCTCACTGTCAATCTTAACGATAGATGAGTTATCTGGATGCTGATTTTATTTTTTTTTCCTCCCCTCTTTCTCTTCTCTCTCTCTTGGTTGTACATTTTTAAAAAATATTTTCTTGTTGTGCGTTTTATAGTGAATGTTTTTTTTTTTTTCAGTTTCAGTCAAATTTGATTAGTAGAATAAAGTTAAAAGCCTAAAATAGTTAAGTGAAAGTTTTTTTTTATTGTTATTATTGTGTGTGTGTATATTTTTTCTAGCATTATGTACATCAAGGATCATTAACATGTTGCCCACTGGCACCACGTAGCTCCCAAGGACCACATGAGTTGCCCGTGGGTCTGTTATTAAAAACATCTCACCAGTGATGAGACATTGACTTACTAAAAATCTAATTTTATTTAAAATTTATATGGAACATATTAAAGGTCTATGGGACTTTTGGGGCTATTTAGACCTCTATAGAGGAACGCTCTAACATGGACTTAGTGTCAATTTCATTTAAAAAGAAAAGAAAAAAAAAAAACACCTTTTGTTTTGTCGTACGAGTGCCCCTCTGTTTGACCCACTTTTGTATCCATTTTGTCCATATATGGCTAAGACTGCCCCCGTTCCTCTGATTGGTTGCCTTCGTGTAGAAGACCCACTTGTGAGCGCGCGCGTGTTTGTTAATGTTGACAGCGCTGCGAGTGGAAAGGGAAGGCGGAGTGACGTAGGTGAGCTCGAGAAATTCCAATGGCCTGATTTCAGGCCTTTTGGCAGCAAAACGTCTGGAACTCAGGAATGCTTGGACCATTTTAATCCATATTTCACGTTTACTGAGGCACCATGGAGCCAATATTACACCCCAAATGCTAGAAAAAGTTGGTTTGGCAAAATAGGGGACCTTTAAGGTACCATATAGTCTATACTTTGTTTTAAAAAAAAATATATATATAGTGTTCGATGGGGAAAAAAAGTTAATTTACCAAAATTTTAGAAAAATAGTAATTTCAATACCATGATATTTTTACTCCATTATCGCCAGTTAGAATCTTATACCAGCCCATGCCTAATGCGGTGGGACAAATTTATCCATTTTAAAGTTATTGAAACAAGAAAACAATAATAATGAATCATTTTACGGTATGAGACTCTGAAGGGTAATCAATCAGTGATGGAGTTGATAATGAAATACAAACAATGTGTATTGGGAATATTTTTAGTTTATGGCACTTTGAACAAAAATGTCCCCAGGTCTGATTTACGCTGGAAGTTATTGCTGCATGGTTTCTTCAAAGTATTGAAAAAAACAAGAATTAAGACAGAATCAGAATATTCTTGAAAAAATATACTTCAAAAGTCAGTCAGTGAGATGTCAAGCTCAAGCAAGTTAATATTACCAAGCAATTACTCAAGACAATACACTTATTATACATTACACCAGGCCTTAGGGCACCCGAACAATATCTATCACCCGAAAATGCACCGAGTTTTGCAAACAAATGCGTCCTGGTAAAACTGCATATATTTTAGAAGTTTCAAATGTCTGACTTCCCGCATGGACCTCTGGCATCAAGCCCCCATCCCACCCAAAAAAAAAAGTACACTTCTCAAAAGTTTGGAAAACAAAAAAAACGAGCACCTGACAGTAGTTTCACCGATTGGCATGAAATTGGACATGTCTATCAAAACAGTACGTATGCAAATGTCTCAAGAGCATATGCTTGAAATTGAAGAGGAAGTTGGCCATTTTGGTTTGAAGCAGCCATTTTAGGGCAAATTCCCATTTCATATTTCGACAAACTCCTACTAAGGAATTTTCCCAAATCAGAATCAGAATCATCTTTATTTGCCAAGTATGTCCAAAACACACAAGGAATTTGTCTCCGGTAGTTGGAGCCGCTCTAGTACAACAAGAGACAGTCATTTTACAGAACACTTTGGAGACTTAAAGACATTGACAAAAAACAAAAAACAATTGTGCAAAAAGATGCAGAGTCCTCTAGCACTTCGAGCAGTTCGAATGGCTAATATCGCAATAGTCCGGTGCAATGAGCATTGTGCAAAGGGCGCCGAGACTTCAAGGAGTGGATGCGGTTTAAAGTGACGAGTAGTGCGATCATCTGGGACAATGTTGGTTGTGCAAATGTGCAGCAGGTTTACCAGATGGAAGGGGAATGCTAAATTTCAAAGCTCGTTTGTCTATGCCATCTAATGTGGGTGGGGCTTGGGTCAAACTTTTGATGATCCTGAACACCACTACCCTAAAACTCCCTTGATGGAAAATTGGAAAAAGGTTTGCCCCAGAGAGCAGTGTCACCTATCTACAGGAAATTGGGTGGAAAGGTCAAGCATAACAGGACTCTCAAAAAAAGTCCCAAGGACCCATGCTCGAAATTGAACAGGAAGTCGTCCATTTGGTTTGATGCAGCCATTTTGAGGCAACTTCCGGGGTGCATACTTTGAAGAAAATTTCCTAGTAGGAATCTCTCGATGAGCCCCCAATCAGAAGCAAGTTTACACAACAGATGAGCAATGCTAAATTGCTGCTGCTGTTGTTTTTAAGCACATCGCGTCAAAATGTAATGCTCATTTCAAGGATTCACTATGAAAAACAGGGATGCTAGGAACCGTCATCATCGCTGCTTGCATCTTTAATTCAATTTCGATTGGCAAGTCAACCAGCGTCACGGAGTTCACGATTCATCATGTTCGACATTTGGAGCTTCCACACTGTTGTTCCAAAGAGTCATCGTTCATCTGCTTTAATGCATGCTTTCCTCCGTTCTCTGCTCCCCTAAGATAATTATAACAGTCTGAAATTGAGAGCAGGAAGCGAGCGCTGATCAGTGCTCAGCCATCTGTGTGAGCAGTAACCTTTGCAGTTTCTCTCTGCACTATTTCAGTCTGTCAAATTCAGACAACTGTGCTCACTTCCAAAATGGCTCCATAATTACTGTGCAGAGACACTTGAAAGTATCCTCGCTAAAAGCATAAAATCTTCGTCGTTCAAGACACATTTTTTTTTTTTTTATCAGAATCATCTTTATTTGCCAAGTATGTCCAAAAAACACACAAGGAATTTGTCTCCGGTAGTCGGAGCCGCTCTAGTACGACAACAGACAATTACAATTTACAGAACACTTTGGAGACAAAGACAAAAAAAACAGTCACTGAGCAGTAAAGGGTTGCTAGTTATCTGGTAATGGCCGGTACATTTTTTATTTTATTTATTTATTTATTTTTTTGGACGATTGTGCAAAAAGATGCAGAGTCCTCTAGCACTTCGAGCAGTTCGAATGACTAATATCGCAATAGTCCGGTGCAATGAGCATTGTGCAAAGGGCGCCGAGACTTCAAGGAGTGGATGCGGTTTAAAGTGACGAGTAGTGCGATCGTCTGGGGCAAGGTTGGTTGTGGTTATCTGGTTTAAGGGGGTGCTCACTGATCCACTTGGGCTCCTCCTTGGCTTGTGGTAGCAGAACAGGTTTGCAATTCGATAGGTGGAACTCTTCCCTCATGTTCAAATGTAACCACATATTAATGCATCGCCGCTCACAAAATTAATTACGCTTCCTTTTCACCCCTTAAAGTCATCTGATGCCATAAGCTCATTGTGCTTGGATGTTCCTCCTCGATGCAGCGGGGCAGCTATTTTGGTTTAATTCCTTTAAATCCGGCTTTGAATACTTCACACGGAGTGAAATAAACAGCAGGATTTCTATTAGATTTATGTGAATGAGCCACTCGCGGGGCCAGCAGCATGTGTGCATGTGTCAACTTGGCACAGGCTACTCCTCGCTGTCGCTTTAAGGAATGATGCGTTCAGCATGAATGAGGGCAGATGTTATAGCATCAGTAGCTACACAGAAGCTCGCTTTAATGTGACACGGTACACGTGCTGTCTCGTTGAACTCCCAGCACATCAACCTCCAAAGTCGGTCACTGCGTTCCGTGATGCTGGGTTGACTTCCAAGTAGGTTGAATTCCAAAACAGTTTTCCCCATTGGAAATGATTTAACAAGAAACTATCTGTCGCTGTCCATAAAAAACTTGTTTTAAGTGACAAAAAAAAAAAAAAAAAAAAAGCTAACTTACTGGTTTTCAGTTGATATTTATAGCCTAGAAGTGTTGTTCATATTGATTGTACTCGCAACTTTAAAGACTGTGTATATTAGTGATAGACTGGTTTAAGCCCAGTGCACACCAAGCAATGCGGCCAAGCCTGACTGAACTGTCGTGCAGCGTGCCGGGTTCAGCAATTAGTTTTCATGAGTGGGCGACAGTCCGCCACCGATTTAACTGGGATAGGCTCCAGCACGCCCGCGCCCCTACAGAGAATTAGCGGTACAGAAAATGGTTGGATATTTTTGGGTAAAATTTACTATTTTGCATATACATTAAACATTTTGTTTATTTTATTAATCAGTTCTTTTTTTTTATAACTGACTAAATTGTAAATAATGCAGTAAAAAAAATTGTTTTTGTTTTACTTTTTTTGGGCCGTTCGAGGTTGAGGGGCGAGCGCACGAGGGAGGGAGGGAGGGAGCCAGCATAGTCGTGTATATGTCAGCCTCAGAAGCTACGCATCTCCTTCACGCTGTCGCCGTCAGTTGTGATTTATTTATTTTTTTCTTTCTTTAAAAAGGTAGCAGAACAAAGGACTCCCTGTGTTGTTACAGTCTGCCGACTCAGCCAACGGCGCGCAATTGAAATGAACCCCATTAGTGGGCACAGCGGGCTGCGAGTGTGCTGGCATGCTAGCGGAGGCAGGGCATCTTCACAGAGTTAATCCAGCCTCCCTTTTCCTCCTCCCAGACGAGCTGATAAGGTTTCCCAGCCATTGTCTGAGGGTGCGCCGTGGACGGTTGCTTATTTGTTAAAGGGGGGGGGGGGGGGGGGGGGGGTTGCTGTGGATACGGATGACAGGGAGGCAGGAGCCAGACTGAGGCGCAAGGACTAAGCGAATGTGAAATTTACGCCACTCCTACCGTGAAAGCCAAACCCTCCTTCCCTCCTAAACCGCCGCTCGCTGCCTCCTGGATGTTGTGCTGGAGGGAGCCGGTGTAAGTGGCACCAGGATCGGCCCCGGCTAGGGGACTCCGGAGCACCTTCCCCTCCAACCCACTTGACTGCGCCAAAAAAGCAACGCCTGGATGAGGAAAAAGCAATGCGGGCGACAGTAAGTAGCAGCTTTTTTTGTAAATGTCACAGTAGGTTTCCTTGGGCCGACACCACCTGACTGTGATGCGCCTGCCCACTTTGACTCAATTAGACCTCCCCGAGCCACTCGCCCACCTCCCTTTAAGCACCCCCGCCTCCTTGCTGACGTATGGGTGTGTGTGAACCTACGAGACGGCGTGTGTGTGTGTGTGGCAGTCAGAGCTTTTTTCCCATCGCTGCCGAGCACATGAATGGGAAACAGTGTTGGCGATGGAGGTGCTGATGATTCCTGAGCGGCACGAGAGCCACAGTCAGAGCCCCGTACTGGGGGACTGTCGGTTTTATAACAGCGTCTTCCACAAGAGTGAGGTAACAAAAAAAGCTTCCTACGTTCGCTTCAGGAGTTTCAAAGTGGAGAGAATGACGACCCAGGGAGAGTTAATGAATGATATTTTGAGTTTAAAAATGATTTATTTCTCTGTGGCACCATTTGTCTGCGCCAGGGGTGGCACTGAACACATTTGAAGCTTGTGTCGTCTTTCAGGTCACTAGTGGTATAGTGGTTTGCTGTTCTGACGGTGTTATTGTGCGAGTGGTTGTATGTGTCCTGTGATTGATTGGCAAACAATCAAGGGAAGAGTCTTCCTTTTTCCCAAAGTCAACTGGGATAGGCTCCAGGTACATATTCATATTCATTACCCATTCGCAAATTCACCTATTCTCATTATTTTGGGTAACAGATCTACCGTTATTCACTGAAAAACTCATTTAATTGGCAGTTTCTGTGCGTTCTTTTGGATCGCACCTAAACCCTCGATAATGGTGTCAAGGAATTACGTTGAACTGACACAACTTGCCTGTTCCTTTGAAATATTTGTATTTCGCAGAGGGGCTAAGTTTTGCCCGGTTTGCTATCGGAAGTTCCAGAAAGTCTTGACCACATGTTTTTTCGCTGCTGAAATGAAATCCTCTAGAACAGTCATCCCCAACCGCCGGTCCGTGAGGCATTTGTTACCGGGCCGCAGAGACAGAATGACCAATTTATATCATTTCTGTTGTATTGCAAGTCGCGTGAAAATTGACTGGATCTTCTCCGCCGCACCAGCTGCGCGTCTCAATTGACACGTCAAGACTGCACAGAACGCTTCCGTTTCCGGTCCCACCCGCCAGCTAACGGCGGGAGAGCTCAAAGAACAAAATCAGTTCATTACCTTTACTGAAAAGATTTGTTCTTTTGAACGAAACAACACTGTATCAGGAGTCCTACTTAAAATCCGGGTTTATCGCAACAGTGAACTCCCAACGCTTCTGCTTGGCTTCATGACAATGGTTCTTTGTACTGAAAAATGCAGCGTGGTTTTACTTCACCCTCCTGCAATGCTACGCGTCTGGATGACAAATTGAGTGCGTTAGCCTTGTTATAGTAAGATTTGAGAGAACAAATATACTGAATATTGATTGAAATGGTTAGTAATGCAGTCAATGACATTTACATAATGTTTATGGGGATTTTGTTTGAGTTTCTGACACTTTTGGACCGTGAAACCCATTTTTACTGAGAAGATATGCCATATATTTTGTCGAAATTGAAGTCAGATATTTGTTTTAAAAAAAATTAAAATAAAATATAATAATAATAATAATAAATGACTGATGGTGCGGGTCAAATTGACCTAGGACCATTATTGCTGCTCCTGAGAAATGAACTCAATAGGACAGTTAACTCTTGTAAAATTTAGATTTGGACCAACAGTTTAGGGGCAAAATAGGCCTTAAATGTGGCCATAATCTGTGATGTCAGTATACCTCCTTAGGCCTTATTTCAGCCATTTTCTGTAGATTTCTATTTTTCTTGGTGATACAAATCATCGTGGTAAGACAAGAAAGTTCACTGGAAGTTACCATTAAAAAGTAAGTTTAATCCTTCTGTTATAGTGTGGGTCAAATTGACCCAGGTACATTATTGCTATTCTTGAGAAGCACACACGAGTTGAAGCTCGTAAAACTGGAATTTAGACTTCACACTTTCAGGGGCAAAAAATATCAGTGAGAATGCTTGACACATTTCAGTAGACTTCATTTAGGACAGCATCCAACAATAAGGGTGCGTGTCAGATTCACCCAGGATTATTATTGCTGTTCATGGGAAAAACAAACGGAACAGAAGGTTTAAAGTTTGGTTCCGCCGATGTTTTCAAGGTAAAACATACCCTAAATTTCGTCGTCATTCGTGACATGACCTCACTCGGCCACAATGAATTGATTAAAGGTCCCATGCAATCAGAATCCAATTTTTATGCATAATATTGGTAAAAATGAGTCTGTGACCTGGATTAACTTTGACACCTATGCAGTCTATCAACTGCAATAGCCTTTGAACACCATAATCGATTGCAAACAGAAATGTAAAATTTCTGACGGTGTGACGTAGTAACGCCAATTAATATTCAAGTACCTGCCCGCTTTGCGGTTACTCCACGCCCACTCATCTCGGGAAAAATGGCTGAGTGACGATGCGGCTGCATCTTATGCGAAGCGTGAACTTTACGTCACCTGCCAAACGAAGAGGAGGTGAGGAATAAATGGCTTCAATTTCTTATATTTATTCTTGCATCGTTTCCCCACTCCTCCGTGTTTTCTCTATGTGAGGATAATGGCTCTCCCTATGGTTCACTGGAATCCTCAAGTTTTAGAAATGAATTTCATCACCCTTTCCAGGCTGATAGATGTCAATTACTTCGTGTCATGTTGCAGCTTTTTTAGATCTTTTGTCTGAGTCGATTTTGTATGGACAGATTCTGTCGAAGTGATTTCTTGATTGAACAGCTCTGGACGTAATCGAGCTCGGGTGTGATCAGTGAAAATCGACCCAAAATTGTGATTAGCCACACTTAATTCATGATGTAACAAGGGGGGTAAGTACGTTTTCAGGCAAGACCAGGTAACTTTGAATAGTTTTTTTTTTTTTCCTTAATAAATGAAATCACTATTTTAAAAACAGCGTTTTAAGTTCACATGGGTTAAATTTGTCTATTTACATTTGTTTGATGATTTTAAAGTGGGGGAACTACTTAAAAAAAAAAACAATTTGAGAAAATACTTTTTCACCGCACTGTATCATTTTGGAGATGCAAGGATTCCGCCCAACAGCGGTTATATATCATTTATACAAATGTAATAGGGTCAAGCAGAGAATCTGTCAGTTTCCATCTAATTTCAAGTGTTTCAAGATTCATAGCGGATGACTGAATGAACCCTTTTTGTGGACAAAGGACCGATTTGACTCTTGTGTGACTAGTGTCGTGAATCTTTTTGACAAGACAGCGCACTGAGTGAAGACGTAGACTGCTACGTTAGCTTGCTGTGCTATGTCTAACGGAACTGGGTGTGGCGTTACGACCGCACAAGGTTTCATCAACTTTAGAGATGCATAGCAAGCAACAATCTATATTTCTGGCACACTGATTCTGTTTTGATTGGCTGTGTAGCTTATATCCAACCGTGGCACCGTTGACACCACAGTGATAGTTTGCGAGGGGATTTTTGTTGGCCTAAATTTTAGATCGTACGCAGTAAAAGGCACAACCATGTGACACGAGAGTTCCGCCAATAAATAAATAAAGAAACTGCTGTCTCCTGGCTTCTTTAGTCACAGGGAATGGAACTATTGTTTACCCCTGCACCCTGTTAAATAATAACTGTCATCTGTTAATATGAGCTAATTTGTTAATTACTCACTGACTATTTTGAGCTCAAAAAGCCTCCATCTGCTACTTTGATTTGCTGCCTTTCAATATTTTGATAGATTTGATTGGTTTCATGGTAGCAGATTTGTTACAAATGGACCCAAAAAGGGTCCCAGCAAACATCTTTCTCTTCATGTGTGAAATGAGTCATAAAAATATGGAAACGCTTCGTATGGTACTCTGGTACCTTACGTCTTTCAAGTGCCTTAGGAGTTTTACGAGTTACCAGCTGTCGCCTGGTCGATTTGGAATTATGAGTTAGCTTCAGATACGCTGCCGCTCAAGTGACGTGAATAAAAATGGGGAAATTAAGTCACTCTAATGCCCTTGCATGTGGGCAGTTGCTGATGCAGCTGTTGATGTAATGGGACAAACGGTCAAACACACGTTCCAAATGAGAGCATTTGCAAGGAGCTGCCGTAGACCACAACTCATGGCCAGACTCTCACACTCACACGCATACTAACAGACTTGACTCCTGACGGCACTCGCTTTCCATTAAAGGCAAACAGCCCACACTCGAATACAGCAGTAGGTGTAGTAATTACACTTTTTTTACATTCACATTTTGTTTGCATACAAAATATAGCATATATATTTTCCTTCATAAAAAGAACACAAATTCAATTCAATTTCGATTCATGTCAATAACAAAATGTGATTTGATAGTGTAAATTGAGTTACAAGCTTGGTCACGGAACGAATGAAACTATTAAGTCAAGGTGCTGTGTGCTGTGTAAAGAACATCTGGCCATCGCTCAAATTAAACTCACCTTTTGAGTACATTTCCATGTTTTTGTAGGTCAAACAAGTCATGCTTTGTTAGCAATGACGAGAGTAAGCCAGCGTGTTCTTATTTGCTGTTTTGCTAAATGTTCTTCTCCCCCCCCCCCCCCCCCCCCCCCCCTTCTCTCACAGGTAATCCTGGTGCAAGTAAACCCAGGTGAGGCTTTCACTATTCGACGGGAGGATGGTCAATTTCAGTGTATCACAGGTAAGGAAGTGCCTGCCGTGTGTATCCATAATGATGATTTTCACATATTTCTCTTTGAAATTGTCCTCTTTCACATCGAGATGCTGCAGAATTGACAGAACAGAAGCCTTTTATGGCTTTCACACGAAAAATATAACTGAGGTTAAATATCTCAAATCAAGGCAAAATATGTTTGGTCTTACCAGGCTGTTTTTGTGTAAAAGCATTTTACTTTAAGCATTTTTTTCCTTAAAGGTCCAATGCCATAATTTTGATTACAAATTCACATTCTATAATTTCTTGTGCATGCACGTTCTTTCCCCCCAAAAATGTATCAGAAGTCGATAAAGCGTATTCTACACAGGCATAAGGAAAGTTTAAAACAAATCTTTCCCATTGTATAAATGTATACAAATACCAGGGGCTTGTGGGAAAAAAAGGTGTACTTTCATTTTCATATGATATGTAATGTCTGATGTTACAAATATATTTGACGTAAATCTTTGCCACTCAGCCGCAAGAATCATGACGTCCTCACGGGCCCATATTAATATAAAATCAAAATATACATTATATATATTATGAGGACAAAATGGGGAAAGACGTGTGTTGGTGGTCACCGGTGCTCAGGACAGGCGAGGATGTTCGTTTAAGGCTTGCTTGAGGTATCTTCACGTACTTTTAATACGATGCGGCTCGCAAGCAGGCAACAAACCGTTATGTAGCCTAGCAAGCTAGTGCTAGCACTGACGTCTGTACCGGCGTTCTGTCGAATCGTGCTCTAAACTTTCAGTGTGGGTGAAGTCCATCCATCCATTTTCTGAGCCGCTTATCCTCACAAGGGTCGCGGGAGTGCTGGAACCTATCCCAGCTATCATCGGGCAGGAGGCGGGGTACACTCTGAACTGGTTGTCAGCCAATCGCAGGGCACACATAAACAAACAACCATTCGCACTCACATTCACACCTGGGGGTAATTTAGAGACTTCAATTCACCTACCATTCATGTTTTTGGGATGTGGGAGGAAACCGGAGTGTCCGGGGAAAACCCTTGCAGTCATTTAATTAAAAACAAAGTCATTTAATTACAGTAAGTTAGCACTCATTATTTCTGTCATGTAATGTTGGTTTGACCTGACTGATTAGAATCCACTATCTGACTAGAGCGGTGATTTCCAACCTTTATGGGGGCAAGGAACATATTTTACAATTGAAAAATCTCACGGCACACCAACAAACAAAAATGTCACAAAAAGTGGATACATTAATTACTGTATTTGGATGGATGGATGGATGGATAGATGGACTTCCTGCCATCTAATAGAAGACCATTCATTTGTTCTGTCTGTCACTATGCCTCACTGGCATAAATAGAGGAACAAAGATACATTTATTGTAAATCAAATTTTGTTAGCAATTAAGTACACAAGTATATACAGTAAATGAACAGGTCATTTAAATAGACACATTCCTCCATCTTGTGATCGGTTATTGTTTTTTTTAAACGCGCTGATTGGCCCCAAAAATCCTGATCATGTAAAGCCTAGATACAATACACTGCGTCTTTTGCACCTGCTTTGGGAACCTACTGGATCAGTTCCTCATATCTCATTGTTGACAGACAATGCTATTTCTTCTTGTGTGTGTGTGTGTGTAGCCTTTGCCTATGCCTTGTGACACAAATGAATAAAGATGAGATGAAAAGCCTGTATAATAGGCCCCGGGCATGCCAGGTTTGGATGACAAAGGAGCCAAGGCAGTGATATGAAATGACGCGGCGGAAGGGAAAAAAAGAAAATGCAATCTGTGCCTTGCTTCTCCCCACTCCATGCCCGAGTGTGCCGCTGGTGCACCGGCTGCCCATTATGAGCCACATAAAGCAGCCTCTCCATCAGAGAGAGGAGGGGGACGAGGGGGGGGGCGCAACTGAAGAGGTGCCACATAGCCTACTGTAGCTCAGGCTTGTAGAACAGACTAACTGGTCTGTCACAGTGTGCACTCATCTCTGTGACGTGAATAGAAGGATGACTCACTGCTTGCGTTGCAGGAAGGAAGAAGATGAGAGCGTGTGTGTCTTTGGTTTGTTTTGGTGTGTCTTCACTAGGGTTGCGCAATATACTGCTACTAGAAAAGTACCATGATACCTTGCTGTCAAAATTGAAATTATACAATATGTTTTCAGTGCTGGTACTTTTGCATAGTTTGGCACGCAGTTGTGCGCTTCTCTGGCTTATCTAAAAAAATATCCTCTAAATGCCATTATTCTGGCATTTAGCAAATGGAAATAACTTTGGTAATCCTAATTGACCTAAAACAGGAGAGGTTTAGTCTGATTTCATGTCAGATGCCGGAAAAAACCCCCGTCTTTTTGTCCAGTCATGGCTTTTCCGTATCAGCTGACTTTTGGATAGTTGTTTTGGTTGATGGGTGCCTCAGAGCCGCTTGTTTATCAGGCTGTCTTTCACACCACTTGGATTGATGCATTCTCTGGCTCTTAGCTGCCAGTTCATGGCTGCAGCCTCTCTTCTGGACCTGTAGAGCCTGATACAGATGTAGGGCATCCTATCTGGCTGAGTACGTGTCCTCATCCTACCCACTTTGTCCGACGTGTGTGTGTGTGTGTGCGCGTCTGTTGGCTTTGGTGCCAAAGCAGTGAGACACCTCTTATGGTTCCTGATGGCGCTACAGATGCGCATAGTCTGTTTTCTGTCTGAGGGATTTGAAGCGGTCCCCCAGTGGCTGAAATAGATCAGCCAGCCATGCACTGTTTGAGTGTCTGATACAACGCAGTGCAGTTAATCTCTGATAGACGTCAGTGAAGTCCACCCCGGCCTTTTTCATTTATGAGTCATTCATTCCGTCCATTCATTTGGCAATCCAAAATTTCAAACATTTAAAAAAATTAAGTGACTAAGCACTTTGTTAACCTAACACAAAAAGCATTACAAATATGACATTGAAAAATGGGCCACAGGACTGAGTTTGAATTGTATATTTAATTGGTGGTGTTTACGTGGCCCGTTTTATTAAAATGTTAGTCCTTGATATAATATGGCTGATGGATTATTTATGGGATTGTGGCTGCTAACAAGCTAAAGTATCTTTACTAATGCTCATGAACCAAACCGTCACGTAAATCCCACCGTTCAGTACAGTGGTACCTTGATTTAGGAGCTGAATTCGTTCCGTGACCAAGCTTTACCCATTGAAATGCCATCAATTCGTTTCAGCCCCCCTCCCAAAAAACGATTTTTTTTGTGATCGAGTTATGCACCTTTTTTTACCCCCACTTATTTTTTATCTTGGCCTAAAATTGAAATGTGAAAAAATATATACAATTCTGATTGGCAATTGAAATCTGAAAGAACGACTGATACACTGATTCTTTTTGTCAGGGATTTGTTTCTTTTTTTATCTCGTTTGCTGTTTTAAATCTGCATCCCCAAAAACACCCTGGCTGCAGGTGTATTTTTCCTCCATCCCCTGGTTGCGTAACAGACATCACTCTCCCCTCCCCCCTGCCCAACCTGCAAATTTAGCCCCATCCCAGGGCTCGACGTAGCTGACACTGCTGTGCTGGTTGCCATTTTGCATTTTTATGAGACTTAGCGGCTTGTCAATTAACTCCCATCTTGTTGAGTCAATGTAATCAGCTGCTCTTGCTGAACGATTACTCCAAACTGTTTGAGGGCTTCCTTCCGAGCAAGTTGAACTCCACGACCCTGAACCTACGTCACCCTCTTTCACAAAGATTAAAAATGCATGGGGACAAATACAATGAATAAAACACACTGTGCCAGGATTTTCCACCCACCTAATCTTTGAATATAAAAAAAGTGTACAAGTAAAACGACCTCCAGAACAATAAATTTAAAAAAAACAGGATGGTGAGAACAGCATAATTTGTAATTTTTTTATTTATTTTTTAATAAATGGAATATGCCAAGTTTGTATTTTTCCCTGAAGTTAGAATTAGGGATGTCTCGATCCAACTTTGTCACTTCCGATCCGATACCGATATCGGTCCGATCTGATATCAGCAATAATCATACATACTTACTTTGTAGTGTGGAATTTTAGAAGACTTAAGTGATATCACTCAAACGGAGAACAATAATCAGCAACAGTAGGTATGTGGAAAAACGGACCCATATTTTATGAACCAGTGGGTTAAATAAAGTCACTTTAAAAATAAGAATGTACCATAATATCGAGTATAAAGCGCACCCCCGAAATTGACTCCAAAAATCAGGAAAATCCCTTCTTCCCATGTATAATTCCCACCCGTGACTCTCTATCCATTGATATATTTATATGCAATAAATGTTAGTGGTGACCCTCGTAATTTTTTTTTCTAATCAATTCTGATTAGTAACATTATTAATACTGAGGTTTACGAGTTCTTTAATAATGTATTTAGTATTGTGGCACACCCTAGTGTTTAGTTTTAACTGCAGCTTTTAAAACGAATTCAGGCTATTCTAAAACACATGGATATCCACTCATATACCTCATTGTACTGTGAAAAAATTAAATCTCATTATTATCAGTACTTGAATCTAACTTTTACTATACCTAGGAATAATACGCACTATTGAGTTTTGAAGATTTTTCTGGGGGGGGGGGGGGGGGGAATGAGCATTATCCACAAGAAATTACGGTAATAATTGAATAAAATAATGATGTAAGGAAATCTTGAAAAATAACTTAATAAAACCAATAACAAATATATATTTAAATTGCAACATAACTACTGCTTCATTTAAACATAAGCATACATTGAATCAATAAAAAATACATTTTAAAAACCATGAAAAATAATCTCAATAAATAAATAAATACAAATTATACTTTTAAAGTGCCAAATAAGTGAAGTTCCATTCAGTCATCGTTGTTACTGTCAGTATATGGTGGGAAATCGTTTGCTTTCTCCACAATACACTGTTGCACCTCTTGATGCAACTGGGGTTTAGTTTTTATTGACAGTCGCTGTTCCTGCTGTCTTGACCTCTGAGGGCCAGTGTGATACATGCCATGAGATACACACTTGCAGTAACAAAGAAAGTAGAAGTCACGCTCCAATGTTATTAACTCCTTCTTCACTGAGTTTGAAGAATATATGCCAGAGAGTATTGTTATGTAGCAATATTCATTATTTTGAGCCATATAAATGACATAAATATAAAGTATTCATTGTCATTTTCTGAGCAAAAACAAAGAGAGGAACAAATGCTGTGATGTATTTGAACATTCAATAGGTGTAATTCTTTTATGTGAGTCTAGTTTTACAGTGAACTTAAACTGGAGTGTCAATAAACAACTTTAAAGCTCCCACATTTTGGCTAATTAGACCTCCATAGGGTGACTCTCCAACATGGACTCAGTGTAAAAGTGTGAAAAAACCAAAACACAGTTTTGTCATACGCGTGTCCAGAAAAGGTCCCTCTGACAACGGTATCCGCTTTGTCCATTTTTGGCTAAGACCGCCCCCTTTCCTCTGATTGGTTGCCTCCGTGCAGCAGACCCACTTGTGAGTGAGTGTACATGTGTTTATGTCGACAGTGCTGGCTTGGGAGCGGAGATCTTCGCTAGTGACGTAGATGATCTCAAAATTCTAATGACGTGATTTCAGGCCTCTCGGCAGAAAAACATCTGGAACTCAGGAATGCGTGGTTGATTTGAATTCATATTTCACGTTTCGCGCCCCAATTACCCATTATCCCAAAAAGTTGGTTTGGTAAAATATGGCACCTTTAAGGAAGCAACATTCACTCATACTCCTTGCTACGATGGTAGCAACTTAGCAACCTGTTGTTGTGATCAAGTAGGATCTGCATGTCGTCCGGGCACTGCTCAATAGAAGCGCTGGAGCGGAGCATGGAATGAATGGACTGCTTGAAAAAGCGTGGTCAAATCTGAGATTTTAGATCCAGTCCGATCTTTGTTTTTTTGTTTTTTTTGCTGATGCCAGACTGATTTCCTTTCTCAAAAGTTATAATTCTATTGAAATTATAGTTTGTGGTCCATAACCGATGGTCTTTCTCAGCTGGAGGCTCAAAAGGAAGCAGAGGTGACACAAGTAATAATAGTTTTGGATTTTTCATACTTGCTAATCCTAATAAATCTAAAACAGGATTTAGTCTCATTTCATGTCAGACAGTGAGGGGCCCGGGGGAGCATGTCTCTTTAATATAGTGTATGTAAACATACACACACACACACACTTTAGATGGATGGACAGACTCATACATATAGACGGATGGTCAGATCAGAACCATCTTTATTTCCCAAGTATGTCAAAAACACAAGGAATTTGTCTCTGGTAGTTGGAGCCTTTCTAGTATGACAACAGACAGCCGCTGTGACAAAAAAAAAATACTTTTGAGACAAAAACATACTACGGAGAGTCACTGAGCAATGAAAGGTTTCCGGTAATGTGGTATTGGTGATACAATGACAATTGTGCAAATAATGCAGAGTCCTCAAGCAATTTAGAGCAGTTTGAAATGAGTAATGGAGCGATAATCTGGTACAGTGACAATTGTGCGAATGGCGCAGTTTAAGGTGAAATAATTGTATCGGATTAATCAATGGGATAATTCGGAGACTAATTTATTCTAAAAATGTTTGATGGCTGCAGCCCTCAATCTCATTTTGACCCTTGTTTTATCCCAAGAGATGGCAAAACCATCAAAAAAACCAACCGATGCTGACCAAGCCTAATGCCACAGCCCAGATAGTTTGTCGTTCTCGATTTTGTGCGTCGGCGTTACGTAAAATGACCTGGGCTGTCAGGGTCACACAGCCATTTAGATGATAGCAACAAATGTAACATGCTTCACCCCTCGATACTCTCCCGAACGCGGCTCGTCACATACGGTTCACGTAATTGGCCCCGCAAACATCACATTAGCACGTTATTTTTATGCTCGCTACATCCCCTCCCCCCTCAACTTCAAGGAGACGCCCGCGTTCATTCACAGCTTCTACGGCGAGTAGCTCTAAGGATGACTGAGCTTGTGACTCATTCTCCCACTGCTCCGTCGACACAAGGGGGAGGAGGGAACGACAAAGAAGCTGATAATGTTTTCCCATGTAAGTTTAGTCGGCAAGGAGTGTCCACTTTATTTTTGTGTGTGTTGTAAACAACAAATACACGGGGGGGGGGGGGGAACCCCGGTCATTGTGGTGCTGTCTGGCTGAGAGCGCTCCTGCTGTAATATGCAAAAGCGTGAAGGTTACCGTTTACGTCATCAAAGCCAGCAAGGCTGCAGGAGCCTCTGTAAAATATTGGAGACTGGCTGTGTTTTCCGAATCATTCACTCATTCCTTACTACCCAATACTAATACTGTATAAGGATTTTTAGATATTGGACTATGTAGTTCCATACGACGTACTGGATTAATGTCAGCTCGTTAGTCTCCAAGTATTGAACAAATTCATCGAATAACATTTTGTCATAACCTTGAGCGTATTTTGCAAAATGAATACAAACAAAAGACTTTGTCCATCCGTGTTGCCCTACTTGTATAAATTATATTGTCGTGCCAGAACCCAAAAACAACTAAGCTAGGAGCATTTTCCTTGAAGCATTGTTTACATGAATACATTTTCACTCACTCAATGCCGTGGATGTTTATATTCGTCAACTGGAATCTAGCCGCTTACTGCCACCGAAGTATTTCCGTCAGTCACCTTTTTTTTTAACAGGTAGGCGTTTAAGAGGGTCTCACTCAGCTTGTCTGTGAAATTCAACCTTCGGCATAACTGTAATGACCAACGCTCACCAGTAGATGGCAGCATTGCATCGCTTTGAATTTGAGATCACAGTTTTTAAGACGAAGATGACGATTAGGGGATAAATCTCATCTTGTCACGTCGATTATGAGGTAGATAAATGCCACCATCTTGGAAGTCAGACGGGTTTAGGAACCTCACACTCGAAAAGAGTATTTATATGTATGGTATCGACATGTAACGTTTGAAGGTAGTTAGAAAGTGTGTGTCGCGATAATGAGAAAAGACTCACTTCATTGAATGATTGGTGAACACTGAATGTTTTTGAGTTGTAGATCTGTAAATAAATTATGAATTTTCCATCAAAAGCCCCTTCCCCGTCTTGTTTTTGTGGTTTTATAGCTTGAGGTGTCACAAAAGCACAATATATTAGCCTCAACATCACTGTTCTACTTGAAGAGGAAGTGCTAATTTGCAATTTGTATGTATTTCTTTTTTTTTTTTATTGACTGTCTCATACTTGGCCTGTTTAGCCAGTGCTTTGTATTTATTAACCACTATCAGTTCATTTGTCTGCATTCCCCACCCTTTTTTTTTAACGTGCGTGCTAAGTCAATTTATTAGCCGTGATTGATAATCACATTTGCGGCGTATTTACTGTGAGATCTCTGTTAGAGCCCCTGTGTGAAGTCCCTCTGGCTGTTCTGACGTTGCAGTCTTAAAGCACTGCAAACTTTTATACTTGAGATGGCATCGTTTTCATGGAATATTTCAGTTTGAAGCGGACTCCTTGAGTTCTTAAAAATCCTGGTCCAATGAAATGAATTGTAACGTTGCAAATATGCTTAAAGTTGCTCCGTTTGTACTGCGCTCGCACCTGCAAAGAGGGAGGGGAGGCTTTCAGACAGGATGATGTGACGTTCACGATTGATGACGGTGTCGCCTGAACCCGTCTCCCACAGGTCAAATGGCTCGGTGTCAGTCTGCACTTTTGTGGAGGAGGACTGATGGCGGTATTTTTTTCTCCACCTCGCTGGAAGCCTGGCACTCTACGGCCACGTCAGCACAGCCAATGTTCCAGTTGATTTAGGGGGAGGGGAAGATGGTAGGGAGGGGCCAGGTCGGCAGGGTGGATGTGGTCCTTTCTATCTGATCTTTGTCAGAAGTTGTGCGTCAGAATGATGCAAAACGAGTACCTCCCACCGGTTTTATTACTTTAAACAAATGCTGACTTCTTCCATTAAGATGCCATTCTGCGCAGACAAAAAAAAAGTCTTAAAGAATGCTCTTGCCATTCGTCATATACTGTATATTCTGTTATCTGGCATCAGCTAATTAGAATATGCTCATGGCAGGTCTACCACGTAATATAAATTATTAGTTTAAAAAAACTACACTGATCGTTTTGTGATGTGATTTCAATGAGGGCTGAGTCAGTGCGATGACTTTCATTCAGGCTGCACTTGACCAGGTTCCCTTGCGGTGATTTTCCCTTCTCACCGTTCCCGCCGTGTGTTCTTAAGCACGGAGTCATTTTTTCACTTTTCACTCGGGATGATTGAGCAAAGTGTGAAGGGGGTCTCTGAAACCGCTTCACTACCTCTGTCTTACTAAGAGTGTTTTGTAGATTACACTACTTCGCGGGTCGTCCAACTCGTACCTACAATCATGTGTAATCATGTGTGAGGCTGTTTAACATGTATGTTCTGAGAGGAGGGCTTCTAAAGGGGTTACAACATGGTCATCGGTCGTACTGTCTGTCGTCGTTGTCCGTCATAGTCGTCAGTCTACCGTTGGCTGCCATAGTCGACAGTCATCGGTCGTAGTCGACCTTCGGTAGTCATCTCTGTCTTAGTCAGCAGTCGTCATCTGCCATAGTCCTTAGTCATAGTTGATTGTATTAGTCATCTGCCGTGGTCGTCGGTCATAGCGTCTGTCGTTGTCAACCGCCAATGTTGTCCATCGTGACATTGTCAGTCTGCCATAATCGTTAGTCATCAGTTTTCTGGCCGTAAGGTCGTAGTCAACCTTGGGTAGTTTTCGGTCCTCAGTAGACTTTACACCGATTTGATCAGGCTGATCGGTATCGGCCGATATTTAGCATTTTAATCTGATCGGCTTTAATGTCATAATTCGCCGATGCGATCAATGACGTCATTGATCGGTTCCGCAAAAGACATCTACTCGCCGAGTCGCCGCGTGCCCAGTATATTTGAATCCAAAAGCTAGTTTCTTTTTAGCCTTGTCGCATGTCTTTTGACATAGTACTGTAAATATCTGACAGCCAAAGAAGGTATTTTAAAAAATAATAATGAAAAAAAATTAAAAAACCTCGGCGGTGTGGTAACACGTAATGCCGGATCAGACTACAAGACAAATTTGCTCTTTCACTATTGCAATATGTCAGACTACTGCAATAAAATCTTGTCGACCGATATCACCGCATCCCGTTTTTTACCATCATTGGGCTTTATCTTGTCAACTCAAATGCGACCGGATACACTCGTTACCGTGGCGACGACAACAAGAATGGAGCAAACCGACGGTATTATAAGGACAACATGGAGGGAAAACGTGTGTTGGTGGTCACCGGTGCTCAGGACAGGAAAGGACGTTCGTTTAAGGCTCGCTTGCTTCTGGTATGTTCACGTACTTTTAATACGATACAGCTCACAAGCAGGCAACAAAACGTTATGTAGCCTAGCAAGCTACTGCTAGCACGAACGGTTGGATGTAAATATGCCGCCGTTCTGTCGAATCATGCTCTAAAGTTTCGGTGTGGATGAAGTCATTCAATTAAAAATAAAGTCATGTCATTACAGAAAGTTAGCACCCACTATTTCTGTCATGTAATGTTGGTTTGACCTGACTGATTAGAATCCACGATCTGACTAGAGCGGTGATTTCCAACCTTTATGGAGGCGAGGACCATATTTTACAATTGAAAAATCTCACGGCACACCAAGAAACAAAAGCAACTATTTTTGCAGTGTACGCGGCAAGCTACGCAGAGGGCCCGCACGGGACAATTCGTCGGTCACGTGACGCAATGCGGGCGTTGTCGGCCGCGCGACCGCAGGAGTATAAAGAGGCCTTTAGGAGTCAGGCGTTGTCGTTAGTCTGCCATGGTCGTTCGTCATCCGCCACATCCATCAGTTGTAGTCGTCAGTCGTCTGCCATAATCAACCGTCATCGGTCATAGGCGACCATTGTAGTAGTAGTCAGTCATTATCATGACCGTAGTCGTCCATCACAGTCTTCGTTTTAACCTGGACTTTTTTTGTGTGTGCGTAGAACACCATTGAGTTTTATGAGGATCACAATTTGTGCGTGTTTGTAATAGTCCTGAGAACTTCACTTAGTAGGTAGGGCTGGGCGATCAGGGGAAAAAAACCCAAATCAATTAATCTTTTCATATCGTTCACAATTTTTTTTAATATTGTTTTTAAATCATCTCTACTGAATGCTGAAGCTAGAGTTTCAACATTTTTTGAACATTAACAGTTAGTGGTAGCTGCTAGCGCTCATCAATCATCTGCCACTGTGTGTTGAATGAATCTTGCACAATTTATCCAAGTCATCTGCCGTGGTCGCAGTCTGTCATGAACATCCGTGCAGTTCCACAGAGATTGTCTCGGGGGAGAGTATGGCTCTACGTGAGAAAACTGATCTCTGTGAACCTTGGCCACAACAATTCAAAATGGTGGCGGAAGTAAAAACATTATTTCATTCATTTTCGTTCTAATGGGAAAATTATCATTTGGGATTCGTTTTTCGGGGGGCTTTTTTTCCAAGCAGACTCGGAAGTGAATCCAAATTGGAACTCCTTCGTTCCTAGCGCTGTCATTTAGAGACCTTGTTTAACTTAAAATTGTCCAAATCTTTGGAATTTCAGCCTCTCAACAGTAAATGGTCCCAGATTTCTCTAGTCCTCTACGAAAGCACGGCCGAGTCTACAGGAACACTCCTCGTCATTCAACACGATTCAAGCCACGTAACGTAGGATTATCTCGAATACTGCGCTGGGATGCGGATACAGTTACTACCAGTACTCGTTAAACAGCAAAAGGCTTCCTTCTGAGGAGGAAACCCTTCCAAATGATGCCCAAATTGAAACATGACTCAGTTGAAACCATACAAATCTCTGAAGGTGGAGTTTGAGCAATGGTTCTCGGCACACAAAGGGGGAGACGGTGCTGGGGCTTGGCGGTGATCTTTCAAAGGCCAGCTTCTGGACTTTGGGCCAGTATGGCAACCCATTTGCTCTCTCTGCATATACCAGCTCCCAAAAATGAAGAAAAACTCCCCCTCAAGTGGTTCGGTACGTGCTCGATCTTTCTCGACCCCTCGCATGACACGTGGAACTCGGGTCCTGAGTCTTTATGGCCTTCTATGTGACTTGGCACTCTCCCTAACTGGCTTTCTGCTGAGTTGTCTCTAAGCCACGGCCACGCAGGAAACTCTCTCGTCTCTTCAGCACTTAAGTTATGTGGTCATCTTGCATTTTTGCCAAGAATTGGGGATGGAGGGAAGAAAGAGAGAGAGGGAGAGAAACTTCGGCTTTATCTGCATCACAGATTTAAAAGAATAAAGGAGGGTTATTTGATCCACATCTGAATTTATTTAGCACACTCAAAATTAAGTATGTAATTTTGTATGGTGTAATCAATCACTGGTTTAATTTTGTAATGTTTAATCTCTGATAAACATCAGTCAAAAATGCATCAAAAACACCACAGAGTCAAAAGAATGTACAAAATGCATAGGCAATCCTCTAGAGCTGCGACAGAATTCTGGCTTCCATTGATGATCCACACAACTGCACAATCAGCAATTACAAATACAGGTTTCTGCTGAAAGATTGTCTCGTTGACAATTTTGTGCTCTTTTTGCCTTTGCGTAGGTCCTGCTCAGGTTCCCATGATGTCTCCAAATGGTTCAGTGCCTCCAATCTATGTGCCTCCTGGATACATTTCACAGGTAAGCATCCTATATAGATCTGTGATTCCTAACCATTCTACTGCGCCACATTAGTGTGCAGTGGGAAATTATCCACTTTTGTTGGTATGAAATGTATGATTTATTTCATACAAAAAAATATGAGAACCATGAAATGCTTTCTCGCTACCGCCAACATAATCTTTACTTCAGTATTGACACTACTCTCAAAAAGCTGGAAGTTTTGATCTGTTAATGGACCTGGACTTTAAACAGTCCTCATCCTGCTGTTCCCACTTTGATGCGCCATTGTCTGACTTTAATTAGGATGTTCTTAGAGGGATGTGGCCACGAAGTACCACATAGTGTCATCAGCAGGCTGCAACACAGATACGTGAGAGTCACAGAAACATCCTTGGAAATGCTTGTGGATCAAACACCTGTTTGGAATTTGGCCATTCGGCACCTTGTTGGAAAACGGCAAGTCGTGTCAAAAGTACTTAAACATTGAGTAAGTCGACAAAGTTTAGAGAAGGTCAAATGAAGTTCATCTAAGGTCCGTCCGGAAATTTCACCAGGAAGCCCAATATCCTTACATTTTTGGGACTGGTATATGCAAGACTTGAGCGTTATATCAGAATGAACAAATCTAATAATGATTGTATGAATATTCCGTCACAATGTCAAAAAGCAAGTTGTTCGGGAGGATATAAAAAGAAGTGCCCTGGAGCTAACTTCTTCCATGAAGTACTCAGTTTTTGTCCTTTCCAGAACATTTCATATGCAATATTGGATTTAGGCATCACACAAATATAATTGGTCATTTTTTTAATCCTCATTTATCCGTAACGAAAGTAGCGTGACTTTGACTGAAGAAGAGAGGCCGCACAGTAAACGATCCAGCGTTTTGTGTTCCTTTATATTGGTATGTGGCACATTATTACAATAGCTTTTTAAGTGTTAAGAAAAAAAACAACCGCATTGTTCTTTCAACTTCGAGCCTACAACTTGAAGCTTTGACTTGACGTTTGTTGTTTTGTACATCGCCGTACTTAACTAGTGGGGGTATAGGACTCTGTTCTGACATCGCAAATGTCAGTCACTTCATTTTGAGTATCTGCCCATACCTCAACAATGCATTGAAAAGAAGTGCTTTGGCCCCATCTGTGTCTATATAAATGATGCTGGAAATTGCTTTAGCACCGCTAGTTGTTGACATTTTTGTTTGTGTGATGCAGTTTCAAATCAGTAAACAAGCTCCAACATATTGCCAAAATCACAAGTCTTGACATCTGTTTGCCTGAGGCTGAGCTGCGTTGCGTTTTGTTTACAAAGTAAATGTTTGGCTAGAGGACAGACAGTTCCGCTTCCTGGCCTTTATCTAATATGGTCCGCGTGTGAACTCCTCTATGCAATATAAAAAATATGAAGACGTTAGTACCGTTACAAAAGTGATTCGTTATTTGGAGCTTACTAAATGAATCGAAGTGTGTACATTTTAATACGGATTCATCTTCTTTCAGATCATTGAAGAGAATGGAGTGCGACGGGTCCTGGTGTTGCCGCAGCAACCGGAGTTCCACCCGGGCGGCCACTCACCTCTCCACCATCCTCCGCCGCCCCCCCATGCCCACCTACCTGCCTTCATCCCACACCCGGCCATGATGCCCCCGCCCCCTCACCTGTACACAAGCATGGCAGGCGGAGTGGGCGACATGAGCTCGCAGTACATCTCCCAGTATCATCCGGCCCACATCTACTCAGAGCAGGGTGAGACTGAGCTCATCTTATTTTTTTTTTTTCACCCGGATGGGGATTTGCATCGCCATCACTGAGGCCCGTATGTTACATTTACAATTCACTCCAATTATGATACGATCCCGTACAATTACAAGACGATTCTCTCCAATTGCCACGTGATAAGATTCAGTTCACTCCAATGACAATACAATTCACGTCATACAATGGGATGAGTTAAAATTCACTCCCAAATAATTAGTATACTGTAATTCACTCCAATTACGATGAGATTTGATTCACTCCGATTCCGATACAATTAACTGGAGTTATGATACAATACGATTCGCTCCAAATACGAAATACAGCAATCCCTCGTTTATCACGGGGGTTAGATTCAATCACCCCTCCAATAGGTGAAATCCGTGAAGTAGTGACCACATTTTATTTTTACAGATTTTAAAGCTGTATGAACCTCCCCAGACTCTTGTTCCCCACACTCCTATTAACCTCTACCATACACTTATAGCACTTTCTCTACTCTTATACACCTTCTTAAACATACTGTGCACTATGTACTTTTTATTCCTTGTAATATTTCATTTTGTTTATAGTGTATACAATTCACGTGTGTGTGTGTGTCTATATATAGATATAGATATATATAGATATATATATATATAGATATAGATAGATATAGATATATATATATATATATAGAGAGAGAGAGAGAGAGAGAGAGAGAGAGAGAGAGAGAGAGAGAGAGAGAGAGAGAGAGATAGATATAGATATAGAGATATATAGATAGATATATCTATAGATAGATAGATATATATCTATAGATATATATCGATATAGATATAGATATATAGATATATATATATATTTATTTCTTTTAGCACTTTTGTTTTAGGCTGGAAGCATGTATTTTATCACTCCAAAAATGACAGCACACACTCCAAATCCTGGATAAGGAAGAAAAAAAGAAAAAAAAATCAGTGCACTGAATCAATGAGGGAACAATGTACGATACGATTCAATTCACTGATGATGGGATATGAACAGTGATGCACTGGAACTTCATCGAAAATAGCCCAAAGGTGCATTTTTGGTTTCGGACCGAAAGACCAAAATAAAACGGCCGAAATAATATGTTTGTTGTTGCTATCTCATAGCTTCGCCTCGGCCGGCACGCGAGCTTGTACACTAAAGTTAAGAAGTATTTGCTATTAACAAGCAATGCCCATTGGGTTTTGATTACTATGTGGATAAATTGACTGGGATGTCAGAATTGTACACACAGACGACAGTCACGGTTTGATAATGACATAGTCGGGCACCATAAATGAATAAGGCGCATATTCAACAAATGCACATTAAGAGCAAAATTGAACGTCTTAATTACGGCAATAATTAAAATGTTCATGTTGCAATGAATTGAAAGTACCTTAGTGCTTTACAGTCATTATGCTAGTGGCTAGTCCAAACTGCAGCGTCCCTATTGTCACCCAATCTTGCTATTTGCGCCGGCCCAGCTAACCTACAAGCGGAGCCGCAGAGGCGTGGCTAAATACGATGCCGAGCTGCGGAGGCGAACGGGCACATCGCGTTCGTCATCAATGTGGCATAAGTCACTAATGGTCCCCTCAATGACAGCAAAGAAATTCCAGTTTGAGAACTATCGTTAATCACAGAGGGAGGTTAAGGCAGGACGAGCTGCTAAACACCAAAATAAGTGATTGGGTAGTACAGTACACTTGTCACGTAGGTGTGGCTGGCACCGCGTGTAGCAGAGATGATTCAACTTTGAAGAGCAAAATAGCACGTGTCTATAGAAGGAAATACTGAAATAGATGATAACGCAGGGACCGGAAAGCAGAAATGAATTAATATGTCACTGCTGCTACGTCACTTGAGAAAATGGGCCTATAAATTTCAAAGTACATTAATATAATACATATTTCGAGTGTGAGATAACTAGGCTTTACACGATCCAGATTTTTGGGGCCGATCAGCTAGTTTAAAAAACCGATAACCGATCACTGATCCGATCACAAGATGGAGCAATGTGTCTATATTACATGACACTTGTGTACTGTATGACTTGTTCATTTATTGTATATACTTGTGTACTGTATACTGAGAACTGTATCTTCAAATTTATTCTCTTGCATTTTAAAAAGTTAAAACATCAATGACCTTTAGGGGGGGCATTCAATGATTGGCCACTGACATAACTTTAGTTCAAATCAACATTACAACATGACAGAAATAATGGGTGCTAACTTACTGTAATGAAATTACTTTATGGCAATTCAATTACTTTAATAAATACTATTAATGACATGCTTACTCTAACTTTCTAACTGCCTCGTTATATGGACGGGTGTTGTCCAGAGTTTGCGTCCGTTTGGCTTTTCCTTGTTTGTTTGTTTTTTTTGGGGGTTTTTTTCCCTCACGCTGTGTTGCTTGAACGCGGCACGCTCCTCCTTGTGTACATTCTCCAGGCGCGCGATCAAATGTTTTGTGTTGAAGCATTTAGATGACGTTTCCCAAGACGTACTTCAGTTGTACACAGACTGCAAATAACTTGCGTGTTGTTTGTCTGAGACGCCGCAAAATAGTCCCACACCGATGATGTATTTTTTTCACCGACAAGGTTGAAAAAACTTTATTCGCAATACCGCGGCACAAGACACGTGACAAAGCTAAAAATAATCTAGCTTTTGGATATTCATACCCAACGGCGACGCAGAGTTTAACGTCTTGTGCAGAGCCGATCGATGGCGTCATCGATCAGCTCGGCGAATTATGACATGAAAGCCGATCAGCGGATCAGAATAAAATGCTAATTATCGGCCGATACCGATCAGATCGGCGTAAAGTCTTGAGATAACCTTTATTAGTGGACACAGGACATACAAAGAGCATCTGAGAGAAGTCATTTGACTGCAAATGCTTCCACCATTACAAGGTTGATGCAATAAATACAGTAAAATAAAATAACTAAAATATCAAAGCCATCATTTTTTTAACGATTACAATTATAGAGTCATGATTATGTTGTGAAACTGGACCATTAGGCAGAATTATTTGTATGCTACTACACAACATGCCCCAATAACTGTGCCATGGTATTGTTGTTGACATCATTTTAAAAATATTGAATTTCAGACCATTGGTTCTGGAAGTCCATTTCTATAAGTTGACAACTCTGCAGTCATAGTCATAAATGCAATTTTAGTAATTATTGGCATAGTTTTCTAATTAATAATTGTAGGGTTTGATTAATTTTTATATTTTAATGAATGAATGTGAAATGCTTTGTTTAGCATTTTGTTTGTATGAGAAGCGCTTCCAAATTCCGTGTGATTGATAATCCCTTTTGGTGTTTCTGCTTTCGCTTTTGGACATTGGGCTCCCCAGTTCCGGTTTTCACTTTCAGTCATGAATTTTCGTTTTTGTGCATCCTTATATACGATACACTCCCATTACGATGCGGTTTGATTCACTCCAATTATGATAGATGATATGATATATGATGGAAGACACAATTGGGCTACGATAGAATCCATCAATTGAATTATTACATGCGCATTTTTGGCATGTTTGTGTTTATGTCCTGTTTTCTTCTATCAGTCTCTGCAGATTCCCACTCCCAACACGGTCGCCCGGCATTTGTCCACAGAGACGACAGAACGAGCAAAACGTATGAGCGCCTCCAGAAGAAACTGAAGGACCGGCAGGGAGGCAGCGGCGGCGGAGGAGGCCAGGTGAAGGACAGCCCTCCGCTTTCGCCTCAGAAGACATGTGGAAGCCCCACGACGCTTGACGTCCACAACGGTGTAGGAGGCAAAGGGCCCGAGGCAGAGCAGCCCGGTCATGTGGCAGACAAGCAAGGCCGGGGCAAAAACGGAGAGGCTAGAGGTCAGTCGATGAATACAGAGGTGGCAAAAGCGCACGCTCTGTACCCAAGTAGAAGCACACACAAAAAAAAAAAAAGACTGGTAAAAGTAGAACCACTGAGTCAACTCCTTTACTTAACTACAAGTAAAAAAAGTACAGACTCTGAAATGTACAATAGAGAGAATTCTTTTACTTCCCACCACTGGTGAAAGCGGAGGAGGTTTACATTTGACTGTGTTCTTTGCGGATGTTTGGGAGTTAGGTTAGGTTAGGTGCTGAAAATAGAGCCTCATTAGCGGTACTAGGAGCAAGGTGGCCATCATTTGTTTTTGATTGCGTGCTCATTAATCATTAAGACAACATTGCAACTTCCCCCACGTGCATAAATGGAGAGTTACCGTCAGATTTTGAAAAGTTAAAAGTTTAATTGCATGGATGCAAATAGTTGGATCCATGGAGTGCCTGGCCACCCATCGTGTGAAATTTCACAATCAAGTACAGTGCCGTGAAACAGTATAGGCCGCCTTCTCAAATTCTTATATTTTTGTAGTTTCCCCACTTTGTTTAAGATCATCAATATAACCCAAGTGAACTTAAAATGCTGTTTTTAAATGGTGATTTCATTTATTAAGGAAAAAAAAACTTAACAGGTTTTTGCTGCCTCCTCAGCATGCAGTGACGAGACATTAAACACCCAGGCTAAACTTAACTAATCACCAGCATACAAAGTTTGTCTTTCAGTTAAGATGTCTCACTTCAGCGTGCTTCCTTAGAACAGTTACTCCAGTACTTTGCTATTTAGACAGGACAGTGGCATTTGAGGCGTTTCAGAACGAGCATGAAACAGCAAATCGGTGAGTTTTCAGCAAATAGCTGCGAATAGAAAAAAACACGACTCGGTGAATCGTGAACTGTGACTATGCGCAGGGTTTTACTATACATTATTTCCAAAAGACTCTTCTAATGGTAGTAAAAGTGTCATGTTTTTTTTACATTCTTGCATTTATGTTTTTGTCCCCTCAGAGCTGGATGCAGCAGCACAGGCTCTGCAAGCACTGCTGAGCACCATCAGTAAACCGGTGGTTCGTATGCCCTCTCTATTATCTCCTCATGTTTTTCTTTGCGGCTAATTTGCTTGGATTTGCATGTTTTTATTTGACCATCAGCATTATGTCCACGAGAGCTCAGTAATGATGCAAACGCGTGGCGTCATTAAGCGTCCTATTAACACCGGTGATGAATTCCCACTGTTGAGCAGCTAATGGAGTTGGACCTACTGACGAGCACGCTCATGGGAATTTTCGACTTCCGGATTTACCGGGATGAGACAGAATGGGGTTTCCTCTCAAGATACATTTGGGAAAATGACATATTACTCATGTACTGTCAATGGCATGTGACATTGATAGACTCAGGAAAATACCCTATTTCTGCCAGTAGAGGCCTGGGGTTAATTCATAGTCAACTGCAGAAGCCAATTCCGCTTAACGTTATGATTGATTACACTCTGGAGAAAACTCATGTCCAACATGCTGTCATTGACATAACGAGACGTTTATTTTTTTTTATTTTTTTTATTTTTTTTAATTATTATTATTTCACGTGAAATGAAGAGTCAGGGGGGTCCTTCAGGAGCAAGAAAAAGGAAAAAAATGGCTTTTTTTAGCCACCGGTGAATGGAGGATTAGCACTGAAATAAAATGTCTTTGACCTCATATAATGTGCAGTACAATCCTCTGAGCTCCTTGTAAACGGAGCAAAAGGGAGTCCATTTCAAAGCGGCTGGATAAACCGTGACGTCTCACGCAGGATACAAAGAGCTTCAATGGAAAAGGGGGATTTTTTTTTCCCTCCTCTCCTCTTTTCCGCCACACAGGTTTGGGCAAAGAGCCGCCATGCAAAATAGTGGGTGTAATGGAAGTAAGGTGAAGCCCTCCGGGGGCCGTGTGGATGGACCTGATAGTTCTTCCGCATGTGAAATCACCCTGCGGGTGCAGCGCAGGCCATTTTTAAGCCTTCTCAAAAGAGACAATGTAATCCTGTGACTTTCACTGTGCTTCTCTGTTCGAAATATTGCCTCTGGACATTATGAGAACATATAGTCTATATACTTACTGGACATCTCATTAGATACACTTGCATCATCAAATCCAGTGTTTCCCAACCTTGTTTGAGCTAAGGCACATATTACATTAGAAAAATCCCACTGCACACTATCAAACAAAATTGTAAGCAAACTCACATTGGTGGGATACAAAATGTAGTACAGTAATCCCCCACGAACAGCGAAAAAATGCAAGTCTTGGACGTCCTTCTAAAAAATGTTTTAGAATTGTTGATATTAACAATTAAAAACATAAATATACCTCAAACTATAATAGCAGCACACTTGAATACCCTTTAAGCTTAATATTTAGAAGAAATGCACTGGAAGTGCGAGTGTACATGCATATGCGGCGAAGACTCTCCATAATTTCCTCCAGCAACCTAAACTTGGCTCTTTCCTGGCATACAAAGCTCATCTCTCAGTGGAGAACCTTTGTCTTTCGTTGACACCAATTCCTATTTAGACAGGGCTTTGGCGGCATATTGTGGCATGTAAGGTTGTTTTAGAAAGAGCACAAAAATAGCCAATAGGTAAGTATTTCAGTGAATAGCTACAGGTTAACAGAAAAAAAAAAAAGCAAGGAAATAAAAATGGTGAATTCAAGAATCGTGAACTACGAATATGCAAGGGATTACTTTGAGTTTTGGTGTCATGCAGCATACGCCTTTGCTTTTCTTTAAAAAAAAAAAAAAAAGTGACCCCAAACTTTTGAGCGAAAAATACAATAGCAAAACGTGGTAACAGATGCTGTTCACACACCTGCCTGCTCGATAACACATTATCACTGATAGAACCTCTTTTGTACATGTGGCAGGTGTCAGACATCCAGGCCCGGGCGGTAGAAGCGAGCTGGAGCGTACCCAAGACGGCGGAGGATGACAGCACCCTCACAGGAACTCTCACCTATGAGGTCTCCGTCTCATTTAGCGGCAAGGATGGGAAGTACACGAGCATGTACTGGTGAGTGACCCAATTCATACTGGGTGATCCAGAATTCACATAATTGTAGATTTATTAACATAAAATGGAGTGTACAGGCAGACATTCATGAACAAAATTCATTAAGCACACAAATTTAGATCATGCACGCATCACTCGACAAGCTTCAGTGAAGACTTGTTTTAGCCAGTGGTGGGTAGTATAAATACTTAGATTTTTCTGGCATCAGTACATCTCTTGTAGATTAATTTTTGACATTTTTTTTTTTTTATTTGACTTCTTTCATTTGAAAACATATGTAGTCTTTACGCCTCAAAATAGGGCTTGTTACTTTTTTGAACCCTCACGGAGGACCACAAGACTATAAACAATATATAGTGAACCTTAGCCAGGGATAGGGACGACTGAGCCCTGCCGCAAATATGCAAAATCCATGAATGATTGATGCCCCCTGCTCCAAAAAGGGTTTGTCATTGTATATTGATGCTACATTGTGGCAAAAATGAAACACTGAGGCAGCAATCTAGCATGTACACAATTATGAACCAATGTTACATAAACAACTAAATTCTTCATCACAGGCAAACCACCTTCACGTTAGGCTCATCAGTATTATTACCATCTTGATCGATATAGCCCTTGGACATTTAAGCAGAAAAAACAAGGGGACCAGCGGCATGAAGGAACGTGAACCATGGAGCCTTGACAAGGATGATTTGGAGAAGCAAGCTATTCCCCATTCTTGGTCTTTGAGAAGAGATTTGTGTGTTGTTGTTAAAGACAAGAACGATAACCATCAGCTTCTGGCGTTCGCAATGTTTGAGTCTAACCTGAAAAAACACTTTCAGGGAAGGTGTATTTTTTTTCAGTTGTAAACATTCACTAGTTTAGCTTTTTTTTTTTTCTTCTTTTCCTTAGTCATCTTGCACTATTAACAAAGGTATGGGAACACATTATTTTAAAGGCATAGCCAGAGAGTTTTTTTTTCTTCTCAGTCCGAGCTCATTGCAAGTAAATAAGAGGTAAACTATTTTGGATGCAGTGACGTTTTTTTTTTTTTTTTTTTCCCCTGTTGTGCCAAGTGTAATTGACATTAAGAATTCATTTTTACTTTTGTACTTCAGCACATTTCATAGTCTGTACATTTTCTTAAGTTAAGGAGTTGATGAATCAGTGCTTCGACTAGGGTATTTAGTTTTACACGAGTATCTGCACTTCTACTTGAGCAGTGTGAGTACCCCTGCCACCTCTGCTATTATCAAACAGTGTCACACATGAAACACGTTTCTCCAGGCTTAGCAAAGCATCTGCTAAAAATAAAATGAGTATTTTCAGAAGTATGACAAACAAGTGAGTCATGTATTCTAGGCCACCCTGTTGAATACACAATCACACTGATTTGTTTTCCCTTCATTGCAGCGGCGAGGAACTAAGTGCAACTTTAGAGAACCTTCGACCAGCAACAGACTATCACATCAGGTCAGCCATAACACTCTCTGAGAGATTGTGAGATGAGCGAGGTGAAGGTGGCGGAACATTTGGGTAACCTACGTTTGCGTGTCTTCCCCCTTCCCCTCAGGGTCCAGGCAATGTGTAACTGTTTACAGGGAAGCCCATCCGAGGTCGTGAGGTTCACCACGCTAAGCTGTGAGCCAGAGCCTCCCAATGCTCCCAGGAAGGCCAGCGGGACCAAAAACACTCTCGTACTTCAGTGGAAGGTACCGCGTGAAGCCGATTTTAGGGTTGCAGGGATAGTAGCGACGGGACAAAGACATTATGTTCAGTGTTGAACTCTGATGGGGTTGACTTTGAAAGCGTGATTTATCCAAGGAGGTCAATTATAGCCAGTCGGCGGCTAGCGGGAGAAGCAAATATAAAATGTATAAATGGCACAAACAGAATGATTCAAATGTCCACGAAAGAGCCAAATAAATCTTATTCACGTTGTCAAAACGCATCCTGTGGCACAAACACAGGAAGTAGCAACCTACCAAAATAAAAGCCTAAATGGAAAACGTTAACGCACACGAATAAGTACATAGCAGCTAGACAATCACCTGCTGACGTACCGTAGTCTGCATCTCCACTCTGCGGCCTTTTTTTTGGTCAAACACCACAAACACAAAATGCCCTGCACTGGGCAGAGATTAGCTGACTAAAAAAAGTTGGCCAATAACAAATGATACAGAGCCCAAACAGGAAGTTTAAATTGAGCAAAAAGTGTTCAACAGAACACACATAACATGCTAGAAAAATAGGGATGTCATTCCTGCCATACAGCTGACAACCACAACCCATAGACTCATGATTACAATAGTCACAGAATAGCTGAATCAAAGTCCTGTTTACAAAAGGACAATGAGCATGTTGGCAGTGTGCTGCAGAGGAGTCAACAGCGTGGAGAAACAACAGCTTTCTCTCTTGCTAAAGTTCTCATTTAGCCAGCGCTAAAAGGCTGCACTCGTAAAGCTGGCCTCCCAGGTGTGTGCGTTTGTGCGAGAGAGTGTCAAAACGACTGTCACGGAGAGTCTTTTTGTGTGTGTGCGCGCGCGCGTGCGTGCGTGTCTGTTGCTTGCACAAGTGCGGAGTGTAGTTGTGTATTTATGACAATGTGTTTGTACATGAAAATGGTGTGTGTGTGTGTGTGTGTGCGTGCGGGGGGGGGGGGGGGGGGGGGGAGATTCAAAACGAGTGTTTCATTTCTATACTTTGTCCACATAGGGAAACTTGTTGTGGGCTCTGCTAGTCCTGCAGTCGGTGTGTTTGTGTGCGACATGCATGTGTGTTGCTTGCAAGAAAGTGTGTGCTTGTTTGCTTTTGACAGTGTGTGTGTGTGTATGTGTGCGTGATTGTCTTTGTGAGTGTGAAAATATTGTGTGTGAGACTAAGTGTGTATGCCGCTTGCTTGCAAGAGAGAAAGTGTGTGTGTGTGTGTGTGTGTGGCTTAGCAAAAACAAGCATGCGTTGCGTTCTCAACAAACCTTCGGCGGGTTAATTAAAACATCAAAAAGTGCACACAGCTGGCTGAATGTGTCTTGTCCGCTACATCTTGCCTCAACAAGGTAGCAAGAGCCACAAAGGGAACATGTTGTCCACACTCATGTATTGTCGCATTCTCATGTTTGTTTTCTTCTCCTTTAGGCGCCATGTGACAACGGTTCAAAGGTCCACAACTACATTCTTCAATGGGATGAGGTAATAATGTTAAAATCAAGCACACACAAGTCAGGATTTTATGATTTTGGTGCATAAATGGTGTCTCGTTCAAGCAATGATTCGGTTGTTTTTTTAGTACTGTCCATACTCTACAGTATATAGGTCATCCTCATTAAGGTTACAGTTAAGCTGAAAGCCTATCCCTGTTGACTTTGGGGGGAAATGCAGGGTACTCCCTGGACTGGTCGCCAGTCAAACGCAAGGCACATATAGACAAGCATTCATGCTCATGGACTGTTTAAATTTCAATGAACCTATCGACCTAACATGCATGTTTCTAACTCGAAGGTTAAGCCTTAGGCCTTGCACATGTGACTTAGGGGGGGAAGAAGAAAAAAAAAAAAACAACAACTTTGGCTGTGCAGGGGAAGGCCACTGGCGTGTTTGAGCAGTGCTACTACGGACCTCAGAAACAGTACAGAGTGACCAAGCTTTCGCCAGCCTCCAAATACTCCTTCCGCCTCGCAGCCAAAAATGACATGGGCCTCAGGTAGGTGATCTTCCTTCCTTGGCTTCTGTCTTTTCAAATGAAGGGAATACAAGTCAAATGTCTCCAGAAAAATACCTTCTCACAGTACAGCTATCCGAAAGGTCTCCAATGAGTACAGCATTTGCACTTGCTTGCTTGCCACCAAGGCTGAGGCCGTTTTTGTTTCCTGTGTGTGTGTGTGTGTGTTGCTCACTCTCCTCTCTTGTTCTTGGCGTCCCTTCTTTCGCCAGTGAATTCAGTGAGTCTGTGGAGCTGTTCACCTCATGCAGTGTGCCATTGGCGCCCTTCCCTCCGGAGCTGGTGATGGCCGGCGTCACCTGGTTATGTCTCAAGTGGCATCGACCCAGCAGCTCGCCCAAGGAGGACGACGTCTGCTACATCCTGGAGATGGAGGAGGAAGGCTCGGTACTGCACATTTTAGACAATACAGCCAGATTTTTGCTATTCACAGCAGGGTTTGATCCTTATTCCCTGCGAATGGCAGAGGTTTATTGTACGACCCCCGTAGCGGGGGATTCGTTCAACACTGATAAATCGCCCTGGTACAAAATTGAGACAATAGAGCCACATATCCAGCTAATGTTCCAGTAACCTTTAATTCTTCCCATCCCCTGTGACTAGTGGGGAGTGTACTGTCTGTACTGCTGGAGGTAATAAATAAAAAAAAAAAAAAAAACATCATATTGACTCTGTCCACCGTTCAAGCAATATGTTTTCTGTCGCCGCTGAAGGGAAGGGATAATTGTTTTGTTATAAATTCACATGACATTTACAGCTTGGATCAGCTTCCTGTAAACATCCACACAGACAGCTCCTTCCCGCCTGTGACACATCCTTTTATCGTTTGTCTAACCGCTGTTGTTGTCTTGTAAGACTTGGCTGGCCGCCGTGTCTCCTCTGACGGGCTGTCTTTTCTCCCTCTCCAGGGTTATGGTTTCCAGCCAACCTACGACGGCGATCAACTCTCCTGCACGGTCAGGAACCTCCACAGGAGCACCAAGTACAAGTTCCGGGTAAGGGACACCTGTGGTGATGATGGAGGGCAACTCTGGTGATCTCTTGTTGAAAGCGGGACTTTCCACCGATCTGATCCGCTATATCGGATCAGCTAATATTTTATGATCGTCTGTAATGTCAAGAATTAAGACATACAGCCAACACAATCTTGTTTACTTCGGGGACATTCCGCGCTGCCGTTGTGTATGTTTGAATCCGAAAGCTCGTTTATTTTTAGCCGTGTGAGCATGTAAGAGAAAGTTCGGCCTCGATATCCTCGACCATCCAGTCACAAATCTAATAGCGTGACAGGGCAAAAAAAAGGTCCGGAACGCATTTGATTTCGTCAAGATACGATCTACAGTATTTGTTATTTCCTGTAGCATGTAGCATCTCTTTAATGAAGAAAATGAATGGTTAATGTCAATGTAATCACGTCAAAATAACTGTCCATGCATGTTGTCGCAAGATGGAGGTTCCGCCTCCGCACATTCACCCAATCACAGATGTGAACACCCGCCACATTGTCTATGAATTAAGACAGAAGTGGGTCAAGTGTCAGTGCAAAACATTTTTTCAATTTGGGCTATAAACAGTCAAAATGTCTCCTGAGAAACGGGAAACAGCTAAAGATAGTGTTTGGAAGCACTGTGCTGTGCTTCTTCTCGTGTTGTGTAAACATCATTGCCTCTGTATGTGCATCACACAATGCAAGTAAGGTGGTACTGTATCTTTGTTGTTGTTGTTGTTTTGTTTGTTTTTTTTGCTCTTTGTTAAGACTGACAAAAAATGTGTCCTTGGTGTTGATCGTGTGAACGAGGCAATCAAAAAATAACTGAACGGTCAAAATGTATAGCAAATTGTCCAACAAAATGAATCTTTAAATGAAAACATGACATGTCGTCAGCTTCTCTGTAGGCTGTCAGCTCAGGGTGACAATGGCACTTGAACTTGGGATACTCGGATGGAGTCAATGGACGAAAATCACCCAAGATCATGAGATCTATAGATCTTTAAATAAATAAAAAATAAAGCGGGGAAAAAACATTTAAAATTAATCTTTAAATGAAAACATGACATGCCGCTTTATGAATTTTTTTTTCTCAACGGAAAAAGACAAGTTTCGTTGCATTGGTTTGGTTTGCCCAAATCAACCAATGAATGAGAAAAGAAACACCTGAATCAGAATTTCTCAATTAGTCAAAAGACTCCTCCACTTTCCCCTACTTAGTAAAAGTTTTTGTGCAATAAACAATTATCGTCTTTATTTAGTGTTTTATTTCTTTATAGTAGTGTGTTTTCACTTATTTATATATTGTTTTATATTTATGTTTAACAGCAGACTGATTAAAAAAAAGTTTTGAGGCTGGAACGGTTTGATTGCATTTCCGTTCATTTCAATGGGAAACATTGCCTTGATTCATGAACATTTTGGGTTACAAACGAGGAAGGAATTAAGTTCGCAACCCAGGGTTCCACTGGATATAGAGTCAATGAAGTTACTTCAACGTACATTGCTCCATTTTGTGATCGGCTCGGTGATCAGTTCAAACTCACTCATCGGTGATGGGCCCCAAAAATCCTGCTCTTTGAAAAGCCCAGTTCATAAATGTGTTATATAGTTCTGTTGCTTGCAGGATTGCAGAGTGTATTTATGAGAATGTCTTTGTACATGAAAATGTTTGCGTGTGTTTTTTGATTTGATCCTGCATTGAAGCTGCTGAGGCTCGCAGCATCTTTGACACATCATCCGTTTGCCAGCATTTGTGGCAGCGGGCCCACTAAACCTCACTAAACAGGAGCGTCCTGCTGCTAGCATGCTGCTCTCACCAGCTTGTCAACAACACGGTTTATTGCCATCCCAGGAAGTGAAGTGCATTGTTGTGCTTGTTATCATGAACACGTCATTTATTTTCAGTGCGTCCTACTAATTACAAGTGTACTACATGTTGTTATACTACAGCATCCTTTCCGGGAACTATTCTGACAACCCAGTATGGTTATTACAAACACCATAATTGCTAACGTTAAGAAAATGTTTGCCGAGGAGCTTCCTTCCCGCTTTTATTTGCAATTACCCAGCTGCTGGATGCTGAGTGGGATGAGCCGGACTTAGCGGGCGTTCACCCAGATTAGCGTATTTGTGCACACTTGTCATGTTGAATTGCAAAAACGCCACTTTGTTCTCACGGTGCCACTAGTGTTGTGCAGTCGTCAGCTCAGGGTGACAATGGCACTTGAACTTGGGATACTTGGATGGAGTGAATGGACAAAAATCACCCAAGATCATGAGATCTATAGAACTTAAAATAAATCAATAAAAAATAAAGCGGGGGAAAAAACACTTCTTAGCGCGCACACACACACACACACTTTCTCTCACGCACTCTGACTCAGACACACACGCACACAGACATTATTCCTCACGCTCTCTGACTCGCTCTCTTTTGCTCACAAACACACATACTCTCGCTCGCTATCGAAGGGTCAGAAAAAAAATCAACTCAGTACTATATAAAAAGTGCTGCTAATTTTCCCCCACGTTCTGTAGGTGGATTGTGTCCCAATACTTAAGTCTGCATTCTATAGTGTTTGTGGACTATTGATAATCTTACATGTAGTGGGTTAGGTTTCTGTCTTCGTTTTTGACACCTCACTTCCCATCCTCTTGTCCAGGTGGCGGCGTACAACTCTGAGGGTAAGAGTAACCCCAGTCCGGTAGTGGAGTTCATCACCAACCCAGACAGACCCAGTTATCCCTCCAGGCCCGTCGTCAAGGGCAAAGTCCTGCCCAACAGCTTCAAGTTGGCCTGGGGTATGCATCACTTGGCAAAATGTAGGCACATGCGTACAACGTTGAATGTTGTTGTTTTTGTTTTAGATCCCCCAAAAGAAAATGGTGGTGCAGATGTCACCAAGTATGTGGTGGAGATGTCTGAGGGTTTAAGTGGTAAGTAACAAACCTGTTTTTACCATTACTAGGGTTGCGCATCATTCAAATTTGAGTGATTCTGGTTCCAAACGATTCTCAATTCTGATTCTTTTAGATTGCATGGTTTAAATAAGGGGTGTCAAACTTATGTACGTCCATTTTCTTAGCAGCCCGCAGCATAGCCTCAAATGAACATTTGACTTAGTGTTCTTTAGAACCAGTATCAGTCACCATTAATATCAAACCTACAAACTAAAACGCAACGTGTGTGGAACTAACCCAATTGACTTAATCTTTATGAATTAATGTTTCAGCTAAAACTTAACTATAGCATTGTTAAAATAGTTATTTTCAATTGTTTTATCACGTCGAATGGTTTGTATGTGCACGTTTTAGCTTCCTGTTTTGGCATGTAGACTTTTACTTTGAAGGCTACGCACTGGAGTTCAGCATTTTGGAATGAAAGGTAACTTCACACAGTGGTGAAAACGGAAGTAAAAGAGTAATGAATGCAACCAGATGCTCTGTAAAATGTTGATTCCTTTACCTACCCACCGATGAGGCACAAGGTTAGTGTTTGCGATACTCTGAGAACACCCTTGTGAATTTTGGCCCAATTCATTGTGATGTAAAGTTTCTAGTTTGACCTTTTGAAGTTTTAGCTCAATGTTAAGCTTGTAATGCTAGTGTTTCTACTTTCTTTTCATCCATCCATTCATTTTCTACCGCTTATCCGAGGTCGGGTCGCGGATGCTTTTTTTTTTTAGCTTTAGCAGGGGCGCCCAGACTTCCCACTCCTCAGCCACTTCATCCAGCTCTTCCGGGGGGGATCCCGAGGCGTTCCCAGGCCAGCCGAAGGATGTAGTCTCTCCAGCGTGTCTTGGGTCGTCCCCGGGGTCTGCTCCCGGTGGGACGTGCCCGGAACACCTCACCAAGGAGGCGTCCGGGAGGCATCCGAATCAGATGCCCCAGCCACCTCATCTGGCTCCTCTCGATGTGGAGGAGCAGCGGCGCTGCTCTGAGATCCTCCCGGATGACCGAGCTTCTCACCCTATCTCTAAGGGAGAACCCGGACACCCTGCGGAGGAAACTCAGCTCGTGACCATAGGTGAGGGTAGGAACGTAGATCGACCGGTAAATCGAGAGCTTAGCTCCTTCTTTACCACAACGGATCGATACAAAGTCCGTATCACTGCAGACGCTGCACCGATCCGCCTGTCGATCTCCCGTTCCATTCTTCCCTCACTCGTGAACAAGACCCCAAGATATTTCAACTACTCCACTTGGGGCAGGATCTCATCCCCGACCTGGAGAAGGGCACGCCACCCTTTTCCGACTGAGGACCGCGGTCTCAGATTTCACCCTTCTCTCTTCACCCAAGTGTCCAAGACATGCGACCACAAGTCCGATGACACGACCACAAAGTCTATTTTCGAACTGCGACCAAGGGTGTCCTGGTGCCAAGTGCACATGTGGACACCCTTATGCTTGAACATGGTGTTCGTTACGGACAATCCGTGATGAGCACAAAAGTCCAATAACAGAACACCGCTCGGGTTCTGATCGGGGGGGGCCGTTCCTCCCAATCACGCCCTTCCAGGTCTCACTGTCATTGCCCACGTGAGCATTGAAGTCCCCCAGCAGAACGATGGCATCGCCAGCGGGAGCGCGCTCCAGCACCGCCTCTAAGAACTCCAAAAAGGGTGGGTACTCTGAACTGCTGCTTGGTGCATAGGCACAAACAACAGTCAGGACCCGTCCCCCCACCCGAAGGCGGAGGGAGGCTACCCTCTCGTCCACCGGGGTGAACCCCAACGTACAAGCGCCAAGCCGGGGAGCAATAAGTATACCCACACCTGCTCGGCGCCTCTCACCGTGGGCAACTCCAGAGTGGAAGAGAGTCCAACCCCTCTCTAGAGGACTGGTACCAGAGCCCAAGCTGTGCGTGGAGACGAGTCCGACCTATATCTCGTCGGAACTTCTCGACCTCACACACCAGCTCGGGCTCCTTCCCTGCCAGAGAGGTGACATTCCACGTACCTAGAGCCAGCTTCTGTAGCCGGGGCTCAGATCGCCTTCGGCCACTGCCCAGCTCGCACTGCGCCCGACCCCTATGGCCCCTCCCACAACTGGGGAGCCCATGGGAAGGGGGACCCACGTTACCCTTTCGGGCTGTGCCCGGCCGGGCCCCACGGGTGCAGGCCCGGCCACCAGGCGCTCGTCGTCGAGCCCCGCCTCCAGGCCTGGCTCCAGAGGGGGGCCCCGGTGACCCGCGTCCAGGCAAGGGAAACCGGACTCCATTTTTTTTTTTTTTTTTTGTCATCATCATAAGGGTTCTTTGAGCCGTGCTTTGTCTGGTCCCTCACCTAGGACCTGTTTGCCATGGGTGTCCCTGCCAGGGGCATAAAGCCCCAGACAACTTAGCTCCTAGGATCATCGGGACACACAAACCCCTCCACCACGATAAGGTGACGGCTCAAGGAGGGGACTTTCTTTTCAGTATGGTAAAATAATTATTTTCTTTTTGTGTCTGTCATCACCTCTGACATTGGTTTGAAGACTAAAATCCATCTGAAGTTCCGCGTGGTGTAGGTTGAGGCTCGGAGCAGGAGAGAGCATGTCAGACTTCTAGACATCACGAAAGCCTCCTTTCCACAATATAATCGTATTCCAAGTGTGGCACTGAGGTGACTGCTAATTTGTTTGAACAAAGTTAAGAAACACTTTTCCCGGTTCCAATCGATTCCCGATGCCCAAGCCTAACCGTTACATTCTGTCCGGGTCGCATTTGGGTGCGTTCGTTGCTACTTGAGGCTTATCACCAAAAATAAATTTGAATTGTGTTTGCTCAGGTTTGTTGTGGGAGCTGGTGTATTCAGGCCCAGCCATGGAGCATGTGTGTGATGGTCTCAAGCCGGGCTGCTCCTACCAGATGAGAGTGTACTGCATGAGCGAGGGGGGGCAGAGCCCGGTGAGTCATTCATAAACACACACACACACACTTTCACTCTCATGGCTTTGTATGGCTGCTTGTTTGATGTGAGGTACAGTCAGGAACAGGGTTTGACGTATCAGATTAGATTAGATTTTGATGCTTGTAATTTCAACTTTAAAGGGGTCGGTAGTCTTATTTAGAGCAGAGCTGACTGGCAGATTTGTGTCAATATGTTACAAAATATTCACAGAGCAGTCTTATGCATTGGAACACCTCTCCATCAGCAGCTTTGTAAGTGGAGTGTGCAGGTGTACGAGGCAGGCAAGAAGTGAAGAGAGAAGTTGAATGAACAAGAAAAGCAAAGAAAAAAATGACGGAAGCAATTTTGTGGTGGGGGGCTTAGATAGACCCATCGTGATCGTCTTTCCATCTGCAAAGTTAAGAAGAGTTAAGTGTTGATTATATTTCGGTAGTAATAATTCAGCCACGCAGACGGTTCGTTTGTGACACGTCAATCAGGGAACGTCCTTTTTAGTAGCCCTCTCCATGAAATGACATCATCGAGGAACGATTGTCTCATTTCCTGCAAACACTCCTAACTCCTCCCACCTCGCCCCTCAATGGAATATGTGATGAGAGGAGCAAGCACGTAAACCGTGGAGCGAGGAGCTACGACCGAGGAAGTTGGAAATATAGAAAATCGGATGTTGTAGAAAGTCCACGCATAAACGCAAATATAAGTTTTTGCTGAAGATGGTGTCCATAGAGAGGAACACCGACAGGGTAAATTTGTGAATAGCGAACCACAAATTTGCAGGGGTTCATGCTACAAATGACTAAAACTTAAAGTAACAAATGAATGAGTTTTATTTGCTCGGAAAAGGTAAGAAATAATTATCAGCGTTACTATTCATCCTGCTCTATTTCAGATAAATAATGAAAATGTACATTAATGCAGCCTGTTTTTTGTTTTTTTTAGCACTGCGACAACTCCTCCTTGATGAGACAAAGACTGCTAATTGATGAACCCTCCTAGGATGTTTTTCCCAAATTAGTCTCCTCCGCAGATGCTCCTCATTAATTTGTGTGTCGACTGTTAGCGCGTGCATTTATTCATGAGTGGCCTTGCAAGAAAACATGACTCACAGTTGCAAGCGGGTGACATAACACTCGCATGTTTGTCCTGTACCCGTGGTAATCGTTTGCTGTGCAAGAGCTGAAGAAGGTTGCTCGGCATTTTGAAGATTTTATATTTCTTTCTTTCTTTCTTTCTTTCTTTCTTTTCTTCATTCGCAAGCTGTCGGAGACCCTGCAGGTCCAGACTCCCGCGGTGCCTCCTGGGCCCTGCCAACCCCCCCGACTGGTGGGCAAGCCCAAAGCCCGAGATTTGCAACTGCGCTGGGGTGAGTCATTTGCTTTTTGGTGCGTAGGATGTATTCTGCGCTTTCTCGATCAATTGCATTAAGCTCTGATAACTCGGACAGAGGCAGAGTGGTGGGGTAGTGTTTTTTTGTTGTTGTTTTGTTTATTTTCCTGCCTTCCCTCAATATTCCATAAACATGCATGTTAGATTCAATGAAGACTCTAAAGACTGTGCGTGTGAATGCTTGGTGTTTATACATGCCCTGCAATTGGCTCAGAGGCAAACTTCCCACTAGGCAAATATAGGCAGTTGCCAGGGGCCCTGAGATTTCCCAGCGAACTTAACTGCCAGCCATTTTCAAAGCAGAGTTCCACATATTGCCAGCCCTTTTAGAGAATTTTGACGGATGTTTCAAGACCACCAGAAAAAAGGTGGTTTCTACATTTTGCCATTCTAAAGTAATCGGCAGTTGAGCATGGGTTGGTTTCATGTAAAACAGCGGTTTCTGACTAAAAAAAAACAAAACAAAAAAAAGCGGCTAAAAGCTGATTTTTGTATTGACTTTCACAATATTTTTTGCTTTTGTGACACTTCAAACAAACTGCGAAGCCCACTTCCAATGAAGTTCGGACATGGTGTAAAACCTAAATAAAAACAGAATACAATGATATGCAAATCCTTTTCAACCTTTATTCAACTGAATACACTAACTAGAAAGACAAGATATTTAATATTCAAACTGCATCCATCCATCCATTTTTCTACCGCTTATCCGAGGTTGGGTCGCGGGGACACCCAGACTTCCCTCTCCCCAGCCACTTCATCCAGCTCTTCCGGGGGGATCCCGAGGCGTTCCCAGACCGGCCGAAGGATGTAGTCTCTCCAGCGTGTCCTGGGTCGTCCCGGTGGGACGTGCCCGGAACTACTTCACCAGGGAGGCATCCGAATCAGGTGCCCCAGCCACCTCATCTGGCTCCTCTCGATGTGGAGGGTCAGCGGCTCTACTCTGAGCTCCTCCCGGATGACCGAGCTTCTCACCCTATCTCTAAGGGAGAACCCGGACACACTGCGGAGGAAACTCATTTCGGCCGCTTGTATCCGGGATCTTGTTATTTCGGTCACGACCCACAGCTCGTGAGTGTAGGAACATAGATCGACCGGTAAATTGAAAGCTTTGCCTACGGACCGATACAAAGTCCGCATCACTGCAGACGCAGCACCGATCCGCCTTTCGATCTCCCGTTCCGTTCTTCCCTCGCTCGTGAACAAGACCCCAAGATACTTGAACTCCTCCACTTGGGGCAGGATCTCATCCCCGACCTAAAGAGGGCACGCCACCCTTTTCCGACTGAGGACGACGGTCTCAGATTTGGAGGTGCTGATTCTCATCCCAGCCGCTTCACACTCGGCTGTGAACTGCTCCAGTGAGAGTTGGAGATCACGGCTTGATGAAGCCAACGGAACCACATCATCTGCAAAAAGCAGAGATGCAATATTGAGGCCACCAAACCGGGCCCCCCTCTACGCCTTGGCTGCGCCTTGAAATTCTGTCCGTAAAAGTTATGAACAGACTTACTGCCGCCAATGTGGACCAAACTCTGTCGTAAAGGGACCGAACAGCCCGTATCAGGGGGTTCGGTACCCCATACTCCCGAAGCACCCCCCACAAGACCCCCCAAGGGACACGGTCGAAGGCCTTCTCCATGTCCACAAAACACATGGAGACTGGTTGGGCAAACTGCCATGCATCCTCGAGGACCCTGCCGAGGGTGTAGAGCTGGCGGTGCACTGCTTCCCCCTCCTGAGACGCCGGACGGTGGACCAGAATTTCCTCGAAGCCGTCCGGAAGTCTTTCTCCATGGCCTCTCATAGCAGAGTTTTTGCTTCAACGACCACCGAAGCTGCATTCCGCTTGGCCAGCTGCCTCAGGACCCCAACGTACAGGCGCAGAGCCGGGGGGCAATAAGCATACCCACACCTGCTCAGCGCCTCTCACCGTGGGCAACTCCAGAGTGGAAGAGAGTCCAACCCCTCTCGAGAGGACTGGTACCAGAGCCCGAGCTGTGTGTGGAGGCGAGTCCGACTATTATCTAGTCGGAACTTCTCGACCTCACACGCCAGCTCGGGCTCCTTCCCTGCCAGAGAGGTGAGGTTCCACGTCCCTCGAGCCAGTTTCTGCAGCCGGGGATCGGATCGTCAAGGTCCCTGCCTTCGGCCGCCTCCCAGCTCGCACTGCGCCCGACCCCTATGGCCCTTCCACAGGTGGTGAGCCCATGGGAAGTAACATTCAAACTGATGAACTTAATTTTTGGGAGCAAATATTCACTCATTTTGAATTTGATGCCCTGGGAAAATGTCTTTGTTCTTGTAAAAAAAAAAAAAAAATTCTTAGAGACTATTCTCATAACATTGCAACTTTCTTCCTCCAAAAATATATACATTTCTGCTTGTAACATTACAACTTTTCTCAAAAAAAGGCAACTTTTTCAATTTGTATGGCCTCTAGGTGTGCTTGCGGTCGTTTAATCGCCGTCAGGATTATGAGGGGTCCGCGAACTGCAAAAATTGCCTGCTTAATGTGTCTCTGGTCTTCGTTTGACATATTACAAACATTGGCTGGCTTTGCCAGTAAATAATTTGCACAACGGTGTGAATAATCATAAATGATGCAATCGTTTTTAAATGTATGTCAATCGTATGGTTGTGGTGATGCTCAAAATGAAGTGGTTTTCCCAGGGTCAGCGCTGGCTGCTGGGCCCTCTGAGTCGAACAAATGATCAAATAGAAGTAAAGCCTTTGTTTAGTTTTTTCCCTTGTTTCAAATGGAATGAACCTGCTTCGTCTGCTACTGCTTGTTGCAGACAAACTTCTGAAATAGATCTCTAATCACTGTCAAGCTTAAATTCATACGAAACTATAGTATGCCAAATCATGTGCTGGTGCGACCAGTGCAATGAGGCCCGTAATGGCCACAGTTGAACCCTGGAAATGCATTCCTATTTCCATTATTTCTGAGGTGGAAAAATTGCTTCACTCAAGTTAATCTCACCATGCACGTTTCCCAGGTGCGCCTCAGGTGGATGGCGGCAGCCCGGTGTCGTGCTACAGTGTGGAGCTGAGCGGGCCGCAGTCAGAGGAGAGCAGGGAGGTTTACCAGGGTCCCGAGCTGGACTGTTCCGTTGGGGGCTTGATGCCCGGCAGGACCTACAGCTTCCGGCTCAAGGCGGGAAACAAGGCGGGGGTGAGAATGAAAACTACACTGCAGTGTTCTCATAACAGTGTTGTTTTGGGCAGCCATTTTCATTTTGGACAAAAATGCTGATTAGTCTTTGTCACAATTCCATCATTTCAATATGGGATAGTTAAGTCCAGTTTTAGTCAGCAAAAATTCAAAAAGGTTTCGTCTAGTTTTACTCACATAGTTTTTTTTTATAAGTAATCAAAATAGTAATCATGGTTTATAATTTCCCAATTTGGGCAAAATACTACCATGTTGAGAAAATAGAATGATCTTAACTATCAAACAAGGAAAACACAAATGTTTTGATACCTTATTAAACCACATGACTGGCACCCACGCTATATTTTAAATGTTTAAAGTGTGTGGGAGGGGGTAATCCCCCAGCGATAAACGGAGGTTCGCTGTGCAGTCATTCATGCCACAGAATAATCCGATTTCAAATGTGATTTGAGTTATTTGATTGTTTTTTCAGTTTGGCCCTCTCTCCGAACGCTACGATGTCACCACCGGTCCCGGGGCCCCCGAGCAGTGCAAGGCTCCTTCCATCGTGTGCAAATCACCCAGCTGTGTTGTGGTCAACTGGGAGGTAAGGCGACACAAATATCACTACGTTTACCAACAAGTCATTGCCCTTGTTTCCATTTAGATTTCTATTAAATTGCCACGATTTTTCAGCACCACTTTCAAATGATTGCATGTCAATACTCCTGAGCTCATCACTGTGGCACTCATCAAATCAAAAAAGAACATTCATGTTGGTGTCTAGATTATTTTGTGATCCGATATACAAGCCCAATTCCAATGAAGTTGGGATGGTGTGTTGAACATAAATGAAAACAAATACAATGATTTGCAAATCACGTTCGACCTATATTTAATTGGATACACGACAAAGACAAGATATTTCATGTTCAAACTGATCAACTTGATTGTTTTTAGCAAATAATCAGGAACTTGGAATTTGATGGCTGCAACACCTTCCAAAAAAGCTGGGACAGACAGGCTCATGTTTACCACGGTGGTACATCACCTTTTCTTTCAACAACATTCAATAAAGGTTTGGGAACTGAGGACACTCTTTGTAGGTGGAATTCTTTCCCATTCTTGCTTGTACAGCTTCAGCCGTTCAACAGTCCGGGGTCTCATTTGTCGTATTTTACGCTTCATAATGCGCTACACATTTTCAATGGGAGACGGGTCTGGACTGCAGGCAGGCCAGTCTAGTTACCCGCACTCTTTTACTTCGAAGCCACTCTGTTGTCACACGTGCAGAATGTGGTTTGGCATTGTCTTGCTGAAATAAGCAGGGCGTCCGTGAAAAAGACGTTGCTTGGATGGCAGCGCATGTTTCTCCAAAACCTGTATGTTCCGTTCAGCATGAATGGTGCCTTCACAGATGTGTAAGTTACCCATGCCATTGGCACCAACACAGCCCCATACCATCACAGATGCTGGCTTTTGAACTTTGCGTCCATAACTGTCCAGATGGTTCGTTTCCTCTTTGGCTCGGAGGACACGACGTCCACAATTTCCAAAAACAATTTGAAATGTGGACTCGTCGGACCACAAAACACTTTCCCACTCTGCGTCAGTCCATCTTAGATGAGCTCGGGCCCGGAGAAGCCGGCGGCGTTTCTGGGTGTTGTTGTTTGCATAGTCGAGTTTCAAGTTGCACTTACGGACGTAGCGCCAAACTGTATTTACTGACATTGGTTTTCTGAAGTGTTCCTGAGCCCATGCGGTGATATCCTTTACACATTGATGTCGGTTTTTGATGCGGTCCCGCCTGAGGGATCGAAGGTCACGGGCATTCAATGTCTGTTTACGGCCTTGCCGCTTACATGCAGCGTTTTCTCCAGGTTCTCTGAACCTTTTGATGATGCAATCCCTCAATTCCTTGCAATTGTACGTTGAGGAAGATTGTCCTTAAACTGTTGGACTATTTTTTCACGCACTTATTCACAAAAAGGTGAACCTGGCCCCATCTTTGCTTGTGATTGTGATTGACTGAGCAATTCAGAGAAGCTCCTTTTTCTACCCAATCATTGTACCCACCTGTTCCCAATGAGCCTGTTCACCTGTGGGACGTTTGATGAGCATTCCTCAACTTTCTCCGTCTTTTGTGCCACCCGTCCCAGCTTTTTTGGAACGTGTTGGAGCCATAAAATTCTAAGTTCATGATTATTTGCAAAAAACAATCAAGTTGATCATTTTGAACAATAAATATCTTGTCTTTGTAGTGTATTCAATGAAATATAGGTTGAACATGATTTGCAAATCATTGTATTCTGTTTTTATTTAACACAACATCCCAACTTCATTGGAATTGGGGTTGTACAATATGTATATATTTTTCACTATTTTCAGATTTACAGTTTATTTTGTACTCGTAATGTTGTCTTTTTTCTACTTGTATATGCAGTTTGTATATTATTTTTGGTGACTATTTTGCGTCCATTTCTAATTAGTTACATGTTGTTACATATATTTTTGTACTCTTTTCTTATTTATGCATTTATTTTGTATTTTCGAATTATATATTTTTACATTTGTTTATTTACTTAGTTTCTTTGCAATTATATTTATTGTTGTCGTATTTCTGTTTTCTATTTCATATGTATTTAAATGTTGTTTTTATGCATTTGTATTTATATAAACAGTACATCATTATATATTGTTGGGTTTATTTGTCAAATTTGATGACTGTACATGTCGTGCTTGTATTTGAAAACAATTTTGGTTCACATATAGCGTTAGCGTGTAGCCCTAACAATATCATTATTCTGTGATAACATAATGAGTAACTGTCGGACGACCAATTAATTATCTCCCCCCTTCCAGGCCCCGCCTTGCAACGGGGCTCCGGTGACCGAGTTTCGTCTGGAATGGGGGGCCGCCGAGGGCAGCGTGCAGGTTTGCTACAACGGAGCGGCCCTCGGCCACGAGATGAAGGGCCTGCTGCCCGCTAACAACTACTTCTGCAGGGTACAGGTACGAAGCGCGCACAAATTGATGGGCGTTTCCAACAACTGTGCTGTATGAGATCATTCGGTATGCCACGCAAAATAAAACCGTTTCACTGACTCGGTCCAAAAACGGATGTATTTCCCGCCATTAATGTGTCTTAGTTCCTTCCATCGAGGCCAGTGACGTCTCGTGACAAACGACAACTAAATGCTTCGCTACTAGAAAGCAGAAGGTCAAACTTTACTTGGGCCTGTTGGCCTGTGGAATGAGGAAACGGACGAATAGCTTTGCGTTCAATTCAAAGATTTGATGAAGTAGATTTGTCAGTGAACTGAAACGAGCATAAATGGTTTAATATAGAGACGGTTTGACCATGAAATCCCACGTACTTGCGGCTGGCAAAAGACAGAACGGTCTCTTGATGACACCACAAACGAACGCTTACATGTCGTTTGAGCAAATGAGAAAAAAGGCCAAATGATCATTGGATCATTTCAGCCTCCTCCTCGAAAACAATTGTAATTGACATTTCTATATGCCTTACTTTTTGCGAGTGGTCCTTTTTGCGTGATGTCCTCAAAACCGCAACGAAATGAAGCTTCGTGCGGCGTCTCTTAAATTTGACCGTCATCTTGTGGACAAGTATGGTCTTGCATCTTCCCAGGCTTTGAATGTGGCAGGTGTGGGCCCCTTCAGCGAGGCAGTCCTATGCCAGACCCCCTGCTCCGTCCCCGCCGCCGTCTGCAACATCCGTGTCATGAAGGAGTCCGAGCTCCTCGGTTTTGGCGATCCCGAGGAGAAGGATGAGGAAGAGGAGGAAGGGGTTTGGCAGCTGTCTGTCTATTCGCCATCCACCTGCGTGGGCATCTGCTGGGACCCCCCCTGCGACCACGGCTCCGAGATCACGTCCTACCTGATCGACCTGGGCGAGCGCCAGCCCGTTCTGGTCGGCCCGGTCGCAAAACATGTCATCCGGCACCTGCAACCCGACACCAGCTACAGGTGGGGCTCTCCGGCTCCAAATGTTTTTGGGGGGAGGCTTGAACAGATTAAGGGCATACAGAAGAATCTCAATGGCGGAAATGTATTCATCATACCAGGAAATTGGGTTTTTGAAAGATAACGACTGCATTTGATCTCTCAGGATCCGAATCCAGGCCCTGAATAGCTTGGGCACGGGACCGTTTAGCCACACCTTTAAGCTGAAGACCAAGCCCCTGCCCCCGCAGCCGCCCCGCCTGGAGTGCACCGCCTTCAGCCACCACACCCTCAGGCTCAAGTGGGGCGACGGTCCAGCGAAAGCCGCCGCCTCGGACCCCCTCCAGTATCATCTGCAGGTGGAGGACAAGAGTGGCAGGTCTGTACCTTGACAATTATGACAGTTTTACACAAGTTTAAAAAACCATTGCCAGCTTTCTCACAGGAGACGTAATATATGATTCCCTTTGTTCAGAACTTCAAACAGTCCCCAGGTCTCTTCAAGGACAGCATTACGTTTGTACAGCTTTCTTCAAGGAAATGTACACACAAATTGTCGAAATGATTCGGTGGAACATTTTGACATAAATGATAGCAGTTCCTAGGTGTCTTGTGAAAGTAAGACATACTGTGACATTTGTACACAGATGAAAAAGTAATTCCCAGGTGTTTTAAGAAACCTCGAGAAAACGCAAAACGCATTTGTGGTGCATCGACTCTTTCCCGCTGTTGCGGTGGTTTGCGTTTCCTGTCCTATCGTTATTTTCATGCTTTTTCCATTGCCGCTCAGAGTGTTTTGTTTAGAAGTCTCGAAAAGTGAGCGTCGTCAGCTTCGTGCTCTTCATGCGCATTGTCCTTCCAGATTTACCTCCTTGTATGAAGGAACATGCCACACCCACAAAGTGCAGAGGCTTAATGAGTCTACCTCCTACGCATTCCGCATGCAGGCCTTGAACGAGGCGGGCTCGGGGCCCTTCTCCGCCGTTTACACCTTCACCACCCTGCGCTCTCCCCCGGCCCCCCTCAAAGGTAAGCTTCCTCGTTCTGTCGACTTCCATGTGGGGAGTTTTTTCTCCCTAGTAGTCCTTTTCTGGAAGCATCCCGCATTGTCACATTAGACTTCACTTTTTTTTCATTTTGAACTCATCTCAAATAAAACCACTCACATTTTGGGGACCCTGACAAGTCATATTTTAACATTCCTAACAATTAGAAGTGAAGACGGTGGTTCTCAAACTTATTACACAAAATACCACCTCCAGAAATACTTGGCTTTCCAAGTACCACATCACGGCCAACTCTATAATGCAATAGCGTAGGCCTAGTCATTAAAAAAAAAAAAAAAAAAAAACGATGCAATAAACGGTTTTATTTCTGAAAGTATATTTAACATTATTGTTAACCACTGTAACATTATGCACAGTTTGAACATTAAAACCGAGCTTTAAAACAGGAATGAAAAAACACTACCACTACTTCTGCAACTGTATTTAAATAGTAATTCATTTAAAATGTACACATAAAATTTCAATAAAAATTGTTCAATAAAACATTTTTAAACTAACAGTTCAAAACGATTTCATGCAAATGTATTTATTGTAGTTTAGTTAATTGCAACTGAACTGAACTGATTAGAAAATTATATATTACTATATGATGCACAGTTTGAACACACTGCGCTTAAATATATTATGTTTTAAAAACCAAGACTAGCACTGTACTAAAATATGATTCAATTAAAATGTATTGGTGCGGCACGGTGGACGACCGGTTAGAGCGTCAGCCTCACCGTTCTGAGGACCCGGGTTCAATCCCCGGCCCCGCCTGTGTGGAGTTTGCATGTTCTCCCCGTGCCCGCGTGGCTTTTCTCCGGGCACTCCGCTTTCCTCCCACATCCCAAAAACATGCATTGATTGGAGACTCTAAATTGCCCGTAGGTGTGACTGTGAGCGCGAATGGTTTGTTTGTTTGTATGTGCCCTCCGATTGGCTGGCGACCAGTTCAGGGCGTACCCCGCCTCCTGCCCGATGACAGCTGGGATAGGCTCCAGCACGCCCGCGACCCGCGTGAGGAGAAGCGGCTCAGAAAATGGATGGATGGATGGATAAAATGTATTGCACAAAAGTTAACTCATTCACTGCCAGCCTTCCCAGTTAACATGGATATTTGACTTCTAAAGCCGCCAATGGCAGTGAATGTGTTAAATAAAAATGACACCTCCAATGAAAATTTGAGAACAAACCCAGTATGATTAAACGCAAATGTATTGTACTTTAAGGTTGAATACAACTGTACTGGATTTTACAAAAAATGTTAAGCCATCAGAATCCTCTTCATTGGAATATAACAAACCGCCACCATGAAAAAATTACAAATATTCAACATTTAGGATGTAAGAACACAAGTACGGAGAGTCATTGAGCAATGAAATAGTAGAAGTAATGTGGTAATGCTGATACAATGACAACTGTGCAAATGATGCAGAGGCATCAAGCAATTGAAAGTGACTAGTAGTGCGATCGTTCTAATACAATGACCATTGTGCTAATGGTGCAGAGAGTCCTCAAGCACTTAAGTGGCCAGTGGTAATCATCAACAACAGGTATTCAAATAAAGCAGAGTGAGAAAGCTACAACAATGAGTACGGAATAATATCATAACAGAGAGAATCATAATGGGATTCGAAGTCAACTGTTTGAGAAGGTAATGGATTGTCTGCTATAACATGATGCACAGTTTGAACATTGAATGAAGTTAGGGTTTCACGGACCACTAAATTTCGTCCTTCCGTTGTTGTGCTAGTAGTACCCGTTTATGTATATTAATGCCTGAACGTCTGTTGCGTGTTTACACGTGCACGCTGAGTTGATGTTGCGTGGTCGGTGTCAGCCCCAAAGGTGGAGCGAGCGGACGACACTTCCTGCGAGGTGAGCTGGGAGGCGCTGTCGCCCATGAAGGGCGACCCGATTGTCTACACTCTGCAGTTCATGATGGGAAACTCCGATTTCAAGCAGGTACGTGCGTAAAAAGAGCCGCACATTCATGTCACACGGCTCAATTGTCCGTTAAGCAAAGGCTGTGTTCTCCATTGATGCTCCAGAAGTTGTTTGGAATTGGCTATAGATCCCACAATATGCGCACTAGCGCGTTACACAAATGTCATTAAACGCACCTTTTTGGCATTTCGACAAAATCAATGGTAGGGATGTCATGTCGTCTGTAATAGGCCCTCTGTTATTTTCTCACCAGGTGTACAAAGGTCCCGGGACTTGCTTCACGGTGCAGCACCTCCACCCCAACAGCGACTACCGCTTCCGGGCGTGCGCCATCCGGCAGTGCCAGGACGCGCCCGAGCTGAGCGGCCCTTACAGCCCCACCGTGACGCTCGCCGTCCAGCGGGGGGGGGGCGACGCCGTGGCCTCGGCGTCCTCTTCCTCTTTGAGGGCGGCCTCCTCCTCCACGTCGGGCCGGGCTGGCCGCGGCCTGACGGACGAGCAGTGCGCCTTCCTGCTCCTCATGGTGTTTGCCATCATCGCCATCCTCATCGCGTTCGTCATCCAGTACTTTGTCATCAAATGAGCGCCGCCGCCGCCAGGGTACCACGGTTATTAAAGCTTTATTTTTTTTCTTCCTTTCACCCTTTCGCCATCTCCTGCTTCCCACCTGAGACGACCAGTGGGGGCTTCTAGTCATACATGACTCCCAAAAAATGAGGGATGATCCTAAAATGCCCTTTACCGGTGAACTTAGTTTGACCTGTAAACTTTTCAGTACTTTTTTGCACAACGTTTTGCTGCTCTCTAACAAGGATGTGAGCTGCAATTGATTGAGTCAATTTCCAAAGAAGTCTGCTTCTATGCCTTTCTGCGACTGAATCCTGTCTCTCTGTAGCAGACGCTTTAAGATCATTGGCCCCTTCCCGATGTTCTAAGAGGGAGGTGGCCACTGACATTCTGCCAGAGGTGTCAAACTCGTCAGTCGTAAGAAAGGCCTAATCACCTTATATTATTCCGACAACAAATTGAAGTACTATAAATTCACAAACGATGGAAAATAGTTGTTTGATTGCCCTTTCGGTACAAAGTTGTAGTTATAGGGCTACAAAGAAAATATGCGGCAGAGAGACTGGAATAGTCACAGAAAGGCATAAAAGTGGACGTCCGTCCTTGGAAGTTTCAACTTGTGAATTTTGCCGTTCAGCTTCTTGTTCCGGAGAGGACCGACGCCATGCATCTAGCATGTACACGATTATGAACCCGTGTTACATAACCGACTGTACTGTACTGTACTGTCATGAAGTTAATCGACGCGAGCCATCTTCTCATGAGGCTAATCAATAGTATTAGCTAGCATACTAGCCTAAATGACATCGGGAGAGAAGCAATAGCATACTTGTTGTGAATCCATGTTAGAAAGCAAAAACCACCAATACGTTGAACAGCTGCGCATTCCAAATTTACCAAAGGTCAATTATAGTGTTCACCTGTAAACACTATAAAGTGTAGTGGATCTCCGAATTTTTACACAAACTACCACAGGAAAAAAAAAAAAAAAGGCTCCTGAAGCAGCACCATCATGACCAACATTATAAAATTGTACCAAAACAAAACAAATGTCTAAAAACGTTTTTAAAGATGACATGTGAACTCTGAACTGAGAATCACTGTTTAGATTCATCCTAAAAAGCCCCAAATCCCCAACTTTTTGTGAGTACTGTCCATGTATGTGTATGATCCTTATTTCTATTTGCAGTCGCAGCTATTTTCCCATGGAGATATGTAATATGTGCGGGACCCGGTGGGGCCAGTGAATTTGCACAGTTGAGGGCTTGAGGACCACATGAAGGGACTTTTAGTCAAATCCCCAAAATAAAAACCAGGCTGGATTTTTACGGCGTGAAAATCCACATTCTAGAAGGTTCGCACTTTTTTGTTTGTTTTTTCTGTTTGTGTTTGTTTGATCGATCGAGTGGGGAATGTTCAAGGATGCAAAAATGTGAGTGGAGAAATCCTATTTTTGTACAGCGGCAGCGGTGGGAGACGACAAAAAAATGGCTTGGTCTAATAGAAAGCAAACTAACAAGTGAAGCAATTTTTTTACTCTCTTGATGATGTTGATGGTGGCGATGAGGATGAGCTGCAGCTTGTTTTCACATTCACGCAGCAGCTGCTTGACTCCGAAATTCTTGTCCACACAAAATTACGCTTCCCTTTTGTTGTTTCTTGATTTTGTTTTGTTGCACATTAGTGAAAGAGAGAAGAAGAAGAAAAAAAAAAACCTTGGCTAACTGCGGGTCCGCATTTTACGCAACAAACTTTTAAAAAATATATAATAATAAAAAAAAGTTGTCGTCGCTGAAACAACTGAGCAAAAGTAAGAAAAAAAAACGATAAGTTGTTGTTTCAGAGGCCTTAATTGGGAAAATCTTAATTTCATGTCGGGACTGTGTTCTTTTTCTTTTCTTTTTTTTTTTTTTAGTTGGAAAACACTACAGTGTTTTTATTTCCTTTTCATTCTTTTTTGCTACCTTTTATTTGACATCAGTAACGAGGAGCTACGTCGTCGTCGTTTGTGCATGTTTAGTTCCAATTTTATTTAATTTTTTTTTATTTTGGGCTTGTGCAGAGTTGTGTGAAGTATATATATATCTATTTTTTATATCCCATGTAATAATATAAGTTGAGGTAAATAACGACATGCTAAGAGCACCCCATCCGTCACATTATTACTTCTGTGTACTACGAAATCGTTTGACTATTCTTGTCTTTAGTCAGAAAATTGCAACTGTGTTACTAAATAAAAAATAATGAAAAATCCATAGGTACCTTGCATAAATTCTGTCAATTTGGTCCTCTCTCTCACTCTCTCTTTTGATAGCAAAGTGTGCCATTTAAATGTCAGCTGTTCGGTTTAGGGAGATTTAAAAAGAAAAAGCGACCAAAAAAAGTCAAAATATGCACAAAAATGGAGACAGAACCATTTTTATGTCATTTTAATCTTTGCATTTATACCTCATACACCATACATTCCAAAAATGACTAATTTGTTATACGATACCTACTTAGCGAGACATATCACTTTCCAAATGTTGATTATGTGGGCGGGGAAATGTAATGTAATCATAGAAATGTATTTAAGGTTTATATGTATAGCCATGATATCTACAACAGAAAATCCCATGCACAATAAAAAGATTTATTATTCTTAATTGTCTTTGTCTTTTTTTTCCGATGCTAACTAAATAAGTACTGCCAATGAAAAGCAGGTACAGTAAAACAATGTAATTTACCAGTTTCACCAGTGGGTTGAGCCATAACTTTTTTTGTGTTCATGAAAATGTGAATTTGTACATTTAATCTTAGAAATGTATTGCCGTTTTCCCCATAAAAAGTAGTACTAGTACTTTTCTTTCTTTTACTACTTCAAAATACTTTTTGTTCTTTAAATTAGTTTTTTTTCCAAAAAAGGTTTTTTGCAAAAAAATATATTCTTCCCTCAAAAATAAACTCATTTCTTTTTACTTTTCTCTTGAATGTATGAACTTTTCTCCAAGGTACACAATAAATAAATAAAAAAATATATATATATATACGGTTTCTCTCAAGAATACGACTTTCCCAAAAATATCCTAGTCTTTCTCTTGAAACTATAGATATAGATATATACAGATATATCTATATATATATAGATATATAGATATATATATATATAGAGAGAGAGAGAGAGGTTTTTTTTATTTATTAATTAATTTTTTCTCTCTCCCATTTTGGGAGTTTAGTCCGAACAAACTGGACTTGAGGAAGCGGAGGTGGAAGGTGTGACGGCGCGATAAGGCTGAGGAGAAAAGACAGCTCGTGTCAAACGAGCTGATTTCACGTGACGGATGCTTTTGATTAATGAGCGAACGGTCGTTTTGCACGCTGCTGTCACTGAGGCCAAGAAGAGGTGGCTTAGCCCCGATGCTGGTGTTCCCTCCGAATGATAGCCGTCTTAAGGTCCCTGTACTGGCACACTCTTTGTCCACAATAGTAGAATAAATGATCTACTGAGAACTAGAGTGGGCTAACTCCATTATTATTATTATTATTATTATCATTTACAGGAAAGTGATTTCAAATTTTATGGCTTAAATAAAACAGCAATGGTTAATTCATCTGGAGATGTGGTTTCACAGAAATTGTGCTTTTTCTCAGATTTTACCCAGGATAGTGATTTTGGACTTGGATCATATTGGATGTCAAGATAAGATTCTGTCATCTTCAGTTTCATAGGTTGGATCCCAGTCAGTATCATCTAGGTTGCCTGAAAAAGGAAACATCCGATTAGGGAAGAAAAAACAAAAAAAAGACTAGTGGTCTGAGTCAAAACATCTATCAGTACTTCAATAAAGATAATGAAATTCACTTGTACTAGCATGTAGACGCATGGACACCCATAGAAGAAGAAGAAGAATCATCTTTTATTGTCATGAGCATGCATGCATGCACACCAAATTTGTTCTCTGCATTTAACCCATCACAGTGAGCACATACATGTTACATGTTAGTGGAACACACTGGAGCAGGGGGCAGCATTTCGGGGTATCAGTGTCTTGCTCAAGGACACCACAGCCGTGAGTCCGGGGGATGTTGGCGGATGGTCCAGTCGGGGTTTTGAACCTAGGTCCCCCACGGTGGCAGGTGATGATCTTAACCATTGGGCCACGGCTGTACACGGCATAGTGTACAGTAATAGTGGTCTAAGTCCAAACATTTGTCAAAGCTCAGTTTTTCACAGAAGATGATAGACAACATTCCCATATACTAACGTGGATGTACTTGCACCCTGAGTGCAATAGTGGTCTAAGTCCAAACATGTCAAATCTATCCATTTTTCATGAAAGATTTCCACTCTTGAACCTCAGTCCTGGGATGTTTCTGCACGAGGTGAAGCCTAGTTTCACGGCCATGGCTGTCTTGGAAATGGCAGTTGGCCCAGTGCGCCAGTGGTTCAGAAAAGGTGCAGACCGCAACGAAGGACTGCCCCCTGTATGTCAAAATTGAAACTCAACCTTGATCGAGACCAGCATTCATCTGGAAGTTAAGCCTTTTGTGCCTACCTCCGGACCGTTGCATCAAGTTGGACAATAAATTCAATTTGTGATTAAGGGCGATTCATGGACAACTTGCTGACCTGGGGAAACGGGTAATCATCTCTGGTCCCCTCCCTTCCCTGTGTTTTGCTGACGAAAAAAATCAAGTCGCCTACGCCAGTTGCATATCTGGTTAAAAGGTTACTGCACGAACAGAAAGATTCTATTGGTTGACAGTTTGGCCGCATTTTTAGATACGCCTCAACAGTTTGAAACACGATGGCCTCCATCCCTCTGCCAAAGGCTCTCTCATCTGCTATCAACCACCATTCCTCTGCCTCTTCCTGCTAGAATAGCTACAAGAGCAAATGTTAAACTTGTCAAGCATTCTGTGGCGTCACCTGCTAGGCTTTGTAATTGAATTAGTGTTCGCCGCAGTCATCACAATTCAGTTCAGCAACCCAATTCTGTTGTCATTGCTCTTTTAAATACCCAATCAATCTCGAAACAAGACTTTCATTCTCAACTCGATTTCGGTCCCTCGCTGAGACTCCTAGAATCCCAGAATGCCCTAGAATAACAGGCCCCGGCGGCGGCAAGTGTTTTTAAGAAAAACTTCACTTGTAATCCCTTTAGTCTTGGCTCCTTGAACAGTTAGGAAATCCTCAGATTTCAAACGCTGTGTGACAACCCAGTTTGCTTTGTTACCATCTATCGACCACTTAATTAAGTTACCGGTTTCCTGGATGAATTCTCCGAACTGCTGTCGTCTCTTGTGGTCAATTTTGACAGGGCCATTATTATTGGTGACTTTAATATCTACATTGACAATCTATCAAACTCATTTGCCCTGGAATGTTTAAATATCTGCAATTCTTTTAACCTAGTACACCACGTTTCTGGTCCTACTCATGAACGTGGACACACTCGATTTAGTTTTGACCTTGAACGTACCTCCTAACTCTTTAAACATGCTTGCTTTTGCCTCTGACCATAAATGCATTAATTTTGATGTTCACCTGTATACTCTCCAAAGAATCCAGAATCATGAAAATATCAGAAATATTAGAATAAAAACAAAAAAAACCCGATACCTGCATATCTCCGAAAAAAGGTGCGCAAATAACATACTTTTCTGAATGAATCAATAGTAATCGAAATAATCCAAGGTTCCTCTTTCAAAGATCAATCAGATGATAAATCCCCCTCCTCCAGCCATTCCTGATTCATCTTCTTCTTACCCTTCAGTGCCCTCTTAAGACAGTAGCCCGAATGCGCCCTTCCTCCAGTTCATGTGACCCGCTCCCAACTACATTTTAAAAATCTAAAAGACCTAGCTCCATATTCTGTTTCTATCCCAAATCCTTGAAAGAAACTCAAAAGGTCACTGACCAACTGCTGACCCCGGTTGAGGATCAGAATACAGTATCTGACAAATTTCAGTCTGGTTTTCTTCACAAACATGGTACTAAGAAAGCCCTTGTCTGCATAACGAATGACATCCTCATGCACGCTGAGAGAGGTGAGCACTCCGTTCCGTGCCATTCCATCCTACTTCATCGATGGCACAACTGGGTGGGTATTTCAGGTACATCGTTAAACTACATTCACTCTTATTTAACAGATACATTTTTTTTAGTGTCCATGTAAACAATCACGACTCATCCCGAGCTCCCCTCCACTGCGGTGTCCCCCAGGGCTCTGTCCTCGGTCTAATAATGTTTTTAGGATTCATGCTCCCTCTCGGTCAGTTGTTCAACTGCTTTCAGGAAATATCGTACGAATGTTATGGTTATGATACCCATATCTATCGCTCTTCTAACCCTATAACTTCAACCGACTCACTGCCCTCCTTGAGTGTCTAGCTGCAACCAAAGAATGGATGACTCAAAACGTTCTCCAAATCTTTGTCACCACCGCTACTCGCTCTATCGGCCCTCCTCACCAGAAGAAACCTTACTTAATTAATGCTCAAACCACTTAATAAGGCGCGCACTTGTTTTCATTCACGATTCAGCGCACAAGTAGGATACAGAAGAAATGGTCCAACGGCTCTTTATTCTCTATCCTACTTGTGGGCTGAATTTATTTGAGTAGTCATGACAGACAGCGCACTAATAAGCTGATTTAGCATGTTCCCCTCACATACGTTTCTTCTTAACTTCCTCCCGTTGTCATCATTTCATTAGGAGACAAGCTTCCCTTCAGAAGAAGAGGAGGAGGAGGAGGAGGAGGAGGAGGAGGAGGAGATGCTCTTCGCTTGTGTCACCAGATCCTGCAAATCGTCGTTCGTCGCCGTACCCCAAGTTGAGGTGCCCTCTTCCATTTTGCAGGTAAAGTCCTTTTTTTGTCCTTGGACTACACACGGATGACGTATTATTTGGATGACTTGATTTGCAAAGACAGAAGTGCTGATATTGATGTAAAAGGGTACCTAATGAAGTGTCCTGTTTTGCCAGTGTTATAATGCACACTGTAGTTAATGTGGCCAGTGGGTACTTTTACTTGTATTTTTTTATTGTTATTATAGTTTTTACTATTATCATTCATTATTATTGGATCATTATTATTCTCATGTTCGTTTTATTTCTTTGTTTGTTTATTATGTATGTATTTATTCGGTCTCTGGATTTTCATTATTCGTTGGGTTTGTATCTTATTTTATGGTTCTTGTGTCGTTGATATTTAATTGTTCACTTGAAATGGTGTCGGCCGTGTGCGGACTCCCGTGCGGACACGAGTTTGAATGGTATACACAGCCACCTCCCCAGTTACGAGGGTGCGCAGCACACTGGTGCACCCGCATTATCGCGTTTCTTTGAACTTGCCCTCTCGACACAATTTCATCGAGTTTAAAGTAGTAGTTTCTAGTTTCACATTAATGGTGGAAGAAGTTTTGTAATTATTTGTCTTGGTCACATTTTGGGAAATCATAAAAGGCTGGCATTTGAACAAGGGTGTGTAGACTTTTTCAATTCAAAATCAGAAAAATGTATAATTTTACAATGTTCTCTTGATTATTTGATACATATTTATGTATGTCATCACATTACGCCCGCCTTACGGTGTTTTTCTTTCCCCCCCCCCCCCCCCCCCCCACACTTCAGAAGCGACGATGCCCTGGACCAGACCCCAGGTGGAACTCCAGTCGTCCGAGGCTGCAGACACAGCGGGCGTCGGCATCGTGGACCACCACTACGAGGGTTCCCTGTTCCCCACATCCACTCTCATCCCCGTGACGGTCATCTGCGTGGCCATCTTGGTGGTGGGTGTGGCAGGCAACACCATGACCATCCTCATCATCCAGCACTTCAAGGACATGAAGACCACCACCAACCTGTACCTGTCCAGCATGGCCGTTTCCGACCTGCTCATCTTCCTGTGCCTGCCCTTCGACCTCTACCGCCTGTGGAAATACGTGCCGTGGCTGTTCGGCGAGGCCGTGTGCCTGCTCTACCACTACGTGTTCGAGGGGTGCACGTCGGCCACCATTTTGCACATCGCCGCCTTGAGCGTGGAGCGCTACCTGGCCATCAGTTTCCCGCTGCGTACCAAGGTTCTGGTGACCAAACGGCGTGTCCAGTACATCATCGCCGCCCTGTGGGGTTTCGCTCTGGCCTCGTCCACGCCCACCCTCTTCCTGGTAGGCGTGGAGTACGACAACCACACGGCGGCGCGGGGCGGCGGCCAGTGCAAGCACACGGACGGCGCCATCCACTCGGGGCGGCTGCACATCATGCTGTGGGTGTCCACCGCGTACTTCGTGTGCCCCATGCTCTGCCTCGTCTTCCTCTACGGTTCCATCGGGCTCAAGCTGTGGAAGAGCCAGAGCGACGTGAGGGGACCTAGCGCGCTCGCCAGGGAACGCTCGCACAGGCAGACTGTCAAGATCCTTGGTGAGTGCACGCGCTCGCTCTCTGTGTTGGCATGGCGCAAAGGAGGGTGTCGAGCCACGGTTAGGGTTTTAAATCAGGGTTGTGTTTCGCATTAGGATTTCAAGCCCGGGTAGAGGTTTTTAAATGAGCCTTCCAAGGTTGCGAGCCAGGGTTGGAGTTTCAAATCAAGGTTTCAAAGAAGTGTCTCCACTCCAGCCCGGCTTGGCTTTCAAATTTGGGGTTTCAAGGAAGGTTTCCAAAGGCTATTCTCGTTGATTGCTTGGTTGGTTGGCTTTATGCTTTGGCCTTGGGGGAGGTCTCCACACGTGATTTGTCAACCTTTGTCTTTGCGTCTCCCTGCTTTCACTTTTGTCACGCACACAGCTGAGTTCTGTGCATTCACGGGCGCGGGCGAATTGTTCTCAGCAAAATCAGCGTGACCGCGGCGTCTTTCGTCTTTTCCAGTATTGTTTTGTTATTCTCACGTTGTCATTGCCTTGCACGAGGATATCGATGGCGTCCAATCGTCCGTTAGGCTTTCAATTGGATCGTCTCGCCCGGCTTCCTCCGCTAATGACCATTCATCAACTCTAACGACGCTTTTCACTCTCTTCTAATCTGCCGGCGCTTGTGCTCATGTGACGCCGCATCGGCAGTCAATCTCTTTCAAGGCATATTTATAGCTCGTCTAAACCGACCTCGAGGGTGCGTGGGAGTTCGCCCAACCGGTCTGCATGTCTTTTGTGGACTTGGAGAAGCCGTTCGACCGTGTCCCTCGGGTGGTCCTGTGCCGGGTGCTTCGGGAGTATGGGGTACCGAACCCCCCGATACGGGCTGTTCGGTCCGCATATCCGGCAGTAAGTCGGACTCGTTTCCGGTGAGGGTTGGACTCCGCCAAGGCTGCCCTTTGTCACCGATTCTGTTTTATGGACAGAATTTCTAGGCGCAGCCGAGGCGTAGAGGGGGTCCGGTTTGGGGGCCTCAGTATTGCATCTCTGCTTTTTGCAGATGATGTGGTTCCGTTGGCTCCATCAAGCCGTGATCTCCAACTCTCACCGGAGCGGTTGGCGAGCCGAGTGCGAAGCGGCTGGAATGAGAATCGGCACCTCCGAATCTGAGACCGTGGTCCTCGGTCGGAAAAGGGTGCCGTGCCCTCTCCGGGTCGGGGATGAGATCCTGCCCCAAGTGGAGGACTTCAAGTATCTCGGGGTCTTGTTCACGAGTCAGGGAAGAACGGAACGGGAGATCGACAGGCGGATCGGTGCGGCGTCTGCGGTGATGCGGACTTTGTATCGATCCGTTGTGGTAAAGAAGGAGCTAAGGCGAAGTTCTCGATTTACCGGTCGATCTACATTCCTACCCTCACCTATGGTCACGAGCTGTGGGACGTGACCGAAAGAACGAGATCCCGGATACGAGCGGCCGAAATGAGTTTTCTCCGCAAGGGTGAGAAGCTCGGTCATCCGGGAGGATCTCAGAGGAGTGCCGCTGCTCCTCCACATCGAGAGGAGCCAGATGAGGTGGTGGCCGGGGCATCTGATTCGGATGCCTCCCGGACGCCTCCCCGGTGAGAAGTTCCCGGCACGTCCCACCGGGAGGAGACCCCGGCGACGACCCAGGACACGCTGGAGAGACTACGTCCTTTGGCTGGCCTGGGAACGCCTCGGGATCCCCCCGGAAGAGCTGGATGAAGTGGCTGGGGAGTGGGAAATCTTGGCATCCCTGCTAAAGCTACTGCCCCCGCGACCTGACCTCAGATAAGCGGTAGAAAATGGATGGATGGACGGATGGAAGTTAGATTAGCATGACTAGTGAGGAACTGGCTAATCAACTGACTTTTCCGTTCTTCAGATGAATAGCACAGACTGAGGTGGATAGCGCGCTATTGAGCTGACACAAGCTAGCAGGCTCGCTATTACGTTTTGCTAAATGACTCAAAAACCAACCCAACCAAACATTTTTATAACCAACCACCTGTGAGAAAGTATCTTCCAGTAACCTGATGGTTGATCCCCCAGTGGTGGTGGTGTTGGCCTTCATCATCTGCTGGCTTCCCTACCACATCGGCCGCAACCTCTTCGCCCAGGTGGACGACTACGACACGGCCATGCTGAGCCAGAACTTCAACATGGCCTCCATGGTGCTGTGCTACCTGAGCGCTTCCATCAACCCGGTCGTCTACAACCTGATGTCGCGCAAGTACCGCTCCGCCGCCAAGCGCCTCTTCCTGCTGCACCAGCGGCCCGGACCCCGAGAATACAACCGCCGCCTCCACCGCGGTCGCCAGAGCCAGCTGAGCACCGTGGACCCCATCGAGAACCTGACGGGGTCCACCGCTGAACGTCTTCACCTCGCCGCCATCGTGCGTTGAAAGAAATGTCAAAGATGAATCATTTGAAAAACAACTGCTGAAAAAAAATGCCATTAATCTGTTCCAGCGCTGTTTTTTTTCATGAGAGAAACAGCACTGTACTAAAATACTGTACTCTGTACAAAACGTAATGCCATAATTAAATATAATTGAAAAAGAAAGAATGTTTTTGTCACACTTTGCATCAATTGAATGGCATTTGTCCTGCCGGGGGCAATTCCGTACACGGACGTCTGTACAGTACAGACGGCTCAGCTCCTCGCAGAGGATAAAGAACATATGACTGTGAGTACTGTTATATTGAATGTCTACATGTGTTGCTGCGCGGTGTGTGTTCAAGTATCACTTACTTAAAGGGTTCCATTTATGGTTCCCAGTGTGTTTTAGCATTAGCATGGATCTTGCCAAATGAAGGCTCAGCTTGTTTTAGATACACAAAACATGCTTTAGAAACATGCTTGTTTTAGATACACAAGGTGAAATTCTCCTCGTTTGATGTATAGTTTGACTATGTGTACTTTTGCGCTCTTTCTGTGACGCCCTAAGATGGCGCCAAAGCGCTGGCTAATACAAAAGTATTCATTGGGGCCAAGGAAGCATGTCGAAGTGACACCTCTCAACTGGTTGACATCTTTGTATGTTTAGCCCGGGTTGTTAGCAGACGTACAGTAACGCCTGCACTTCTGGTGCATAGTTTGGAAATCAAATCTTCTGTGAGCCATTTCTTTTCACCGGTAATGTTTGAAAATGAGTTGGAAATTATGATGAAAGTGTTTTGGGAGCATACTTTGCGTTGTAAGCTAGTCATATCGGTGTTGGAAATAAGTCCACAACTTTAGGCACACCTGCACACTCAAAAGGAGAGGATTTGGGTTCATTTCCTTTTGCATGTTAGCACGTGACAAACGTAAGACAACAAGACTGTCCCATTTTTTTTATTCAAGGGGTTTTGTCGTGACTCAAACACCAAAAAACAGGAATATATTCTTATGTTGGTGATGTGTATTACTTAGCCATCCACGTGTTATGTGGAACGTACCATTTTACGTAACGTTTTAATCGTGACTTCAACACAAAACTATCAAAAACTTGAAAGGAGATTTTTTTTTTTTTTAATATGTGGTGTGCCGTGTTTGTTGTGATGCTACTGTTTGTTTGACATACGTTAGCATGTGATAAACGTACGACAATAGGATGGTACCTTTTTTTCCTTTTTTTTTCATTGTGAGTCAACCACAAAACAATACAAATGCATTATCCCCAAAAGGAAATGGAGAAATCGTGGTAATATGTTTGAATTAGCCGTCGGTATGTTGGCATGTGACCGACGGTACCAACCTGACCGTAGCATATTTTCATCTGTGCCAAGGGGGACGGTTTCATCTTGACTCGACCCAAAACTACCAAAATGTTCAGGTCAAGGCGTGCCACGCATTTGTTTGTTATTCGGCCGTCCGTATGTTAGCATTTGACAAAGGTCAAAGACAACAGGACTGTAAGCATTTGTTCTCGTTTCCCATGAGTCGTCGTTGAATTGTGTCGTTAATGTCGTGGCCCTGGACTGTGCACACAGCCCGTCTGATGTTGTCTACATGTTGACATGATTTCACTTCCATTCTTCGTATCGTCGTAATATGAGCGGATTCAGGTTAAGATGATGTCGACGTGCTGCGGTCGTCATTGGGTTCGTTATCACAATATCGATGTCTGCTGCATTTACGATACAGTGGACCCCCGCATATTTGCTGTTCGGCACTCACGCATTCATGTATTTGCTGATTTTTTTCCCTCTCCCAATTTGATTTTTTTTCAAGAAAACGCTTGTGAACAGGATATCCCCCCCCCCCCATTCAAGGATTTGAGGGGCTAAACATAATGGGTGTCAATTCCCCGCTTACCTTGACTGTTGGAGCCCTGTCCGTATCTCCCTGCAAATTAGCCGCTGTCCGCTGCATGTGCGATAATTGCATTTGAAAGCATACGTATACAAATGTGGCACTGTATGTTTGCATTCAAATAAATCTGACCAACAAGAAGAGTGTGTTTGTGTGTGCTTATGCTTGTGTGTGTACACGTTTGGACTACTTTATTTACCAAAGATGTGGTCCCTATTAAAGAAAGTTACATAAAGTATGCACGCGTGCGTGAAAGTGTGCATGTGTGTGGTTGAGCTTGTAAAGAACAGAACAATTTATTTTGTTGACCTCCTTTCTATTTTTATTATATTAACGTTGTCTCAGTCTTGTCTTAAACCTGTACGGGATTGTATTCTTTATTTACTGTATTATTATTTTGAGGATTATTGTTATTAATGTATTTATTTTCTGACCTACCTTGTATTTATTTTTGTATTCCATTTCATCGGATCTGTATCTGTATTTTTGTTGTTGTTGTTATTTCATTATCATTATTAGTATGATATGCCGGCCTTGTTTTGGAAATGTATTTCATTTATTTTCTGTCTTGCATTGGGATTGTAGTTTTAGTTCCCTGTCTTTATTGTGTTTTTAGTGTTATTGTATTTCTTTCTTTGATTCGATTCTATTCTATAGATTTGATGACGAAATGGATGGATGGTCTTGGATGTGGGTTTAATCTCCATCAGCATCTCCTTGTAAACAGCTCCATGTCTGCTCCCCTGCTTTTTTACACGCTGCTTTTGAGGTGAAAAAGCAAACACGCTCTCAAAACCCGAATTTGTCTTGAAAACTGGAAGACGGCGGCGTCGAGAAGATGGCGGCGAGCCGCGTCCCCGCTGACAAGCGCGCATCATTTATCCGCTGCCTAAATGCACTTAGAGGGCCCGTTACTTTGAATATGGTGATGCGGATGGGAGTAATGTAATCACCGGGTCACATTATGTGCGATTCCAGGCACGTACGTGACGGAGACCGACAGAGCCACGGGGCTCAGGTGGCACTCACTGGCAGTGGCGCGCACACGCACGGAGCGCCGGGAGACAGTGTGCCGTGAGTCATCCTCTCCAGGCTGGCACCTCCCGGCAGCATCGTCCATCTGGACCAGATGAGCCGGCGCTGCGAGTCGAAGGTCACGTCCTCCTGAATTGTGGCCAGACCTCCTCTTGGGCTTGTTTGTGTCACCAAAAGTGCCATCGTGCCTCCCCTCGAAACCTTTCGCACATGCCTCTGACACTACAGCGTCTCACAAATACGACCGTTTGGCCTCCAGTGAGCTCAAATCAGATGACTTAGTCTTTGCTTGCTGCTTGGACACAAATCGTTTGGATTTATTGTCTGAAAGATATCATCCATCCATCCAGTACGATGAAGGAGTGGGTAGAAGTGAAATGTTGGGTTTGCAGGGCAGGTAGAGCTGGGCGACATACGCGAAGCAAGGAAAAAGGAAAATGAATTTACAGAAAATGTTGCCGAGGGGAGGGAGCTAGCTGATGAAAAGCAGGTGCCCCGGGACAGAGCCCTGGGGCACATCTGAAGTGACTGGGTAGGGTGGGGTCGGATGAAAAAGATTTCAGCTGAATGCGCTGAGGGTGCTCTTTAAGGTATGACTCAAAGCAGTCTCGGGCGGTGTAGGAGAGTCTATTGAGGAGGATCGGGTGTGAGATGGTCTCAAAAGCCGCACTCAGGTCAAGGAGGATGAGGATCAAAAGTGAAGCGGAGTCAGCTGTGACGAGGCGCTCAACGGTGATTTTTAATGAGGCTGTTTCAGTACTGTGGAGGGGACAAAAACTGGACTGGCAAGGCTCATAGAGGCTGTTCTGTGTTAAATGAGAGTGAACTTGAGTGACGACTACTTTTGCAAGGACTTTGGAATTGAATCAGAATCAGAATCATCTTTATTTGCCAAGTGTGTCCAAAACACACAAGGAATTTGTCTCCGGTAGTTGGAGCCGCTCGACTACGACGACAGACGGTCAATTGACAGAGAAGACTTTGGAGACAGAAAGACATTGACAAAAAACAAAAAAACAATTGTGCAAAAAAGATGCAGAGTCCTCTGGCACTTCGAGCAGTTCGAATGACTAATATCGCAATAGTCCGGTGCGATGAAGGCTAAATTGGAGATGGGGGCGGAGGTTTGTGTAGTTGTTGGGGTCTGGACCAGTTTTTTTCTTTTTTTTTTTTTTTTTTTCAGATTAGGGGGGCAGCTGCAGTTTTGAGTCGTGATCGGACATTACCGATGGAGAGACGATCGCTATACATTATGCGCAATACAACCTTCAGCACCTTGAAGACATGCAATTGTCCTCATGATCACCAGAGGGAGCTCCAGTCAACTCATGTTGGAGCCTGGAGCAGTATTTCTTCACCAAGTACCACATCAAAAAAATGTTTTATAAAAAAATCGCTCCCCATATACCAACAACGTAGAGGAGTAGGCCTGAGTGTTCGTCAAAAACGACACACAGGTTTCATTTCTAAAAAGAAGATTTAATATTATCGTAAGCCGTTGTAACATTATGCATAATTTGAACATAAAATATAAGAACATGAAAATTTTAAAAAACTCAATTTAAACAGTGATAATATTAAAATGAAATAAAACTGTAGCAATATATATAAATATCCCCTTCCCATGAACGACCCACTTCCTGTTTGCCAGATGGACGCAGGAGGAAGCTCACAACAACAACAACACGCGTGATTTTATTTGAGTCCCTTTTTTTGATGTGATCAGGATTGACGGAATGAATTAATGTGACGTAGAATGAATGACACTTCCTGTGTGTGCTCCATATGGTCAGATTGATGTTTGACGGCCAAGCAAGAACTCTGCTGGGTTGCAATGATTCAGTGCGCCCATTTTCCTGTAGGGGGAGCTAAACAGCCAAAGACGAGTTAAAAGACAACTAGCAAATATATTATTTTATTTTTTAAATACACAAGTACGCTAATAAAAAAAATTACAAATACATTTGATTTCATACAAAATTTATGAAATTAAATAATCAAAAATAAAAACATCCAAACTAATACTGTAGATTAAACAATACAAATAACAATAATAAAACAAAACAGTAAAATTACAAAAGATTAATCCATCCAAATTAATATCAATAATAATAATAATAATAATAAAACTAACACACAAATAATGCAAACTAGTAAATGAAAGCATGCAAATAACAATCACAAATAAAACTAATAAAATAATACAAATAACAATAAATATGAACACAAACTAATGGGCAAAATAATACAACTTACAATAGAAAATAATAGGAAACACAAAAATCAAATAATAAATGTAACATTCATAACAAATACAAAGAAATTAATAAAATATTTCAAACTTAAAATAAAAAAATAACTACAAAATAAATGAATACAAATAAAAATAGAATATTGATATGACATAATAAATACAATAAAATACAAACTCTAATGAGAACTAATTGACATTTTTGCATTTTTATGCAATCTTTTTAATCCCTCAAAGTAAAATGTAATAGAATCAAATAAATAAATTACTTCATCTAATGTACTGTCTGAATCTAGTAAATCAAAACTAAATATATACCAAAATATTGTAGCAAAATATTAGAAACAGCTCCCTGTATTTATACATGACCGTACAATAATTGTTAAATGATTTAAAGGAAACAAAAAAACAAAAGAAAACATCATCAAATGAATATTTTGTGATGGTGCCCATCAAAAGTGAGCATGGTTATTTTTGTTAGGATTAGAAAACAGAGAAAACTGTTTTGAAGGAAGTGTAGCTTCTTATTAGTTTTTCTTTTGAAAGTGCTAACAGGAAGTAATATTACTCAAGATGGCGGGCTTGATGGCTCACTGAAGACCAGTGTGAGTAAAAGTCGCCTTCCTCCTCTTCCTCCTCCTCCTTCTTGTCCATGGGGCTCATTTGTGTCCGGATACAAACACACAACTCCACTTTTCTTGTCATATGCACACTGTAACTGCTAGACGTCACGATATTAATCACAAAAAGGGGACCTTCAAGTGTGGGACATTCTCCAGGATGGAGGTAACAACTAAGTTCCTGTCCTTAAAAGGACTTTTTTTTACAATTTGTTTTTAATTATTGCCAATTTCTTCAATGTTAGCCTTTTTTTTCCCCACAATCAAATACGTTTAAAAATATTTTGAGTAAATATAATAAAACTTCAACCAAAAATGTAAACAAATGAAATTAGTTTATCCTATTTTTAACAGGCTTTAGCCCGAGTTCTAAAGCTGACTTTTTGTTTTGCTGTGTATTTGTTTTGTTGTTGTTGTTGTTGTTTTGGATGGAAAAACCTTTTGAAGTTGATTTTCAATGAAACAAAAAAACTGGATGTGTAATTAAAGTAAACAAAACATAGCTATTTTAACTGGTTAAAATAGAAGTCATATCTTAAACACAAATGCTATTTTCGTCGAGCTAGCTAAACCTAGCTTGTGCGTCTTTTTTTAAAAAATGTTTTTTTTTTTTTTTACAAGGCAAAAATTAAAAAAGTTCATTTTGAGTGAAATGTAGATGTGTCAATTAAGTTTACAAAAACATCTCAATACAAATACAATCTAAGATACTATTTTCAATGATAACTGTTCAAGTCCAACCTAGATAAAGCGAGCATGTTTTTTTTTATATATGCAAAGTTTAAAATCTGATTTTGAGTGATAAAAGAAGTTGTGGTAAACAAATCAAAATAAAAATGTATAATAGAGTAAAATGGAATTTAAAATTTAAAAAAGTTTAAAATTGTCTTCGCTACTTGTCGGAAGACGGAACCTTTTGATTACTCCTGCTACCAACGCATTGTACGAAAAAAAGAGCAGGCCTGGAGGATGGTGAGCGAGGAAGTTGGTGTATCTGGTACTGGTTTTGTACAGCTCGGTTGTACTTTACTGTAAACCGGTGACGTTTGGTCTGAATGACGCAAATTCACATTCGGTGTGTACACAACTTCCACGATCAAACTTGCGTAAGTAACGCGAGGCGAAAGTTAGCTTCGCGTTCGGTCTGAACGCAGCATAAACGTTCAGTCAAATAAACTAGCTAGCAGCTGTAGCCTGGAAACGTTCATTCAAATAAACTAGGTAGCCAATTTAGCCTGGGGGAAATGTTTTAAAAATAGCTAGCTCGAAACTTACCCTATAAACTATATGCTAGTTTGCCTGCTCCAGGTATATATTTAAATGAAACATACATTTAAAGTACATGTATGTTTACGATGCACTTTGGTCTGTTAAACTAGTATTTGACTTTTTTTCCATTTTTGTTTGGCTACTCCTCTGTGGTATTTCCCTGCCGGCTTTTCTAGGAGCCTCCTCCCTATAACGGCAAAACAAGATCTTTTTTTTTCCTTTTTCAAAGTTAGTCCCTAGTGTTTACTGTGTGTCATGAGGGGCCGGCCGGCACCGCCCTGCAGCACGTGAGCCATCACATTAGCCACTGGATCTGATCGGAACACCAGATTCTCGGGGTTGGTGAATAATGTTGGCAATGCTGGAGAAATCAAGTACATTCCTCCTAATGTTGCGTCATGAGAAGTCATTTAACTTGTTTTGGATCCATTAACGCTTCGGATGGAGTGTGTTTACAGGGTGGATGCCTGTACTCTAATAGGAAACACACACGACATCAGGGGGCAGATGACAGTGAAGCTTTCCTGAGTTAACACAATAATGTGTACGATCAAACAATATTGAAGTTTTTTTTTTTTTTTTTATTTTTTTTAGGAAAACGCAACATGGATAGTTTGTATTTTTTAAGCGGTGATGGACAAACACGACGACGGTCTCCCATTTTCCTCAAACGCCTCCTTTTGCTTCCAAAAAAAGTATCCCGCCAACCACATTAATGTTCTATTTCTACCATGTGGAGGGCCAGACAACAGTTGAGCTACAGTATGTGACTGGATTTGTGGTCAGGGGGTGGGGGAACCCTCGTTATTTCCCCGCTGTGGGGGTGTTCTTGAGGAGAATCCTGCAACCTGCCGGCGCGCTACTCAAGTCAAGTCCAATTCTGTGAAGCTTTTCCAAAAGTGAGAAGAGGGTCTGAAGTATTTAATGGGGCTGTTTTTGCGCTCTGCTGCCATCGGAACCTTTGAGTCGCTGAGGAGTTGGGTCAGGACGTTTGCATGTTCATTTAGGTCCTGTGTTATGGACTGAACCCTGCTGCGAAAAGCGGAAATCCTCCATTAACTGACGCCCCATTTAAAAGGTTTAGAATTGCCTGTACATAACAAGATGGCGGCAAAGCACGACTTTTGTTTAAATGAAGCTTCTCACCTCACTTCAATATTGTCACTTAGAAAATTTTTTTTTGGTGTCAAGGAAGTATGTGGAAGTGATACATTTTGACTCTTCTAAAACTGAGCTCTGTTTAGTCCGGGTTGTTAGCGGAAGTTACGGGTAGTCTTTGTGGCATTGTGTGTTTTTGCGCTGCTGAGTGGCTATTAAAAAGCTCAAGCTGACAGGCGGCGGCGGTCTCGATTTTGCTATTTTTACAGGTTGTAAAGGATCCACTTTTTTTTTCTTCTTTAAATTAAGTAACCGTAAGCCATTCATTTTGGGGGGTAAATGGCTTACAATGACATTAAAATGTTTAGGAATCCTAGTTTTCCAATTTACATTTCTTTTAAAATAGGCAAATTTAGGTGTTGTGTCGATAACTTGCCTTTTTCACTATTTCATACTGAAGCAAAACAGCGGTGACGACGCTCTATAACTTCTGCTAACAATTTTGGCTAAACTTAACTCCACCCTGACATACAAAGATCTTCGACGACAATGACTACTTTCCTATTAACCTGGGCTTTGGGGCTATCTTGTGGCATCCCAGGGTGTTAGAGAAAGAGCACAAACGGAGGAAAGCTTTCAGAGAATAGTTTAGAATAGGTTAAAAAAAATAGGTGAATTTTGAATACTGGGGGATTACTGTATACTTTTGTGATACTGCCATCTACAGGTGTGGCACACATACTACAGCCTTTTTAGTCACCTAAAAAACATACCTCAAAGTGAACACGTAATGTGTTTTCTTCCCTTGCTATCAGCAAAAAGTCGAACCTTAAGCCTTGCGAGTTTCCGTGAAAAGCCCGGTATGGTGCTCAGAGATAGTCGGGGTGGGAACCGCAGAGCGGATAAGGAGGCTCCGAGGGGGGGGGAGACCCTGAAGGGGCCGCTATTGAGGGATGACAAGCAACGACGTGCCGTCAGCTTTCCAAAGTCAATCTGCGGGTCATTGTAGAGCTGAGAGACAGCTCCGGGAAGAGGAAATGTTGTTATCTCCACTTTGTCACTGGCCCCCTTCTCAAGCAGCCGCTACTCTAAAATGTGTCAACCAGCCGCTCGGTGTTACCTTTTTGGGTCGGACGATCGCAAATGCGTAGAATCAGTACTTCCACTCTGTAGCTCAAAGTAAAGACACGCTTGACTACTTCCAAGACAGGGACCCAAGGGGTCAGTATTGTTTTACTTGAGGATTTGATCTGCTTGTTTATTAAAATGAACGTCAGTTCAGATATTTGCAAACAAAAAATAAAAAAATCATTCCTCCTGGTGTGTTTGTCGAGTTCCAAACTGTTTTCATTCAAAAATATTTTTCTCCATGCAAAAATGTTGTAAAGTGCATGAATTCATTTCAGGCTCAACGTGATACCGTCATAAAATCCTGACAATCTGTACAGGCCATCTTTTGAATTGAACATAAAAGGATGTTTAGAAACATAGACTGGAAGTCACAGAAAGGTATAGAGGTGGATATCTTCATTCATGGCTCCAGGTTGCAACAGAGATACCGAAGCCTAGTGGTTAACACTTTTGCCTCACAGTTCTGAGGTACGTGGTTGGCGGTTCAAATCTCGGCTTTGGCCTTCCGGTGTGGAGTTTGAATGCCTGTGGAGAAAATGTCCCGTTTTGTTAGCTAGCATCCATGCTATTCATTAGCATTATGCTTTATGCAACTTGCTAATTAGATGAGCATCTGGTGGGTGGAAATTAAATTGTCTATGTAATTAGTGTTGAATGGATTATCTGGTTTATATTGTAATGCAGAGCCAGATGTTTCCAATGTTATAGAAACTTCCATTTTTTGTTCAGGGGTTATTGTCACACTTTCACTCGAGATGATAAAATACAAAACACGTTTATGGCATTAATTCTTCTTCAGATTCTTCAAAATATTGTTACAGTTTGAAGGCAATTTCAGTCTTTCTATTCTCTGACCCCTAACGAATCATTAAATCACAAAATTCCCGACCTACAAAGCTCTTCATACAGTCGAGATGTACTGTACGTTGTCAAACGGCACAAGAAAGCGTGCTCACTTACTGTCGTATTTACTTCTGTTTGTCATTTCATAGTTTATATATTTAAGGTTTACAGTGTTTTTACTGTAAATTAGCATAAATTAGTGATGGACTATGGCTTATTCCTTTGTAAACAGAGACCCCCCCCCCCCGTATCCTATCAGTTTTCTTTCTACCGTTCTGTAAGTACATAGCTACAATTTTCATTGTCGTTAAAATTCAGATAATCTGGCGGTCATGTTAGTGTGAGTGCTGACAGATTGAGTTAATGACTGAAGAACAAGCGCTTTGCCAAAAAAACCAACATCTTTTACCTTTTTTTGACCAGTGGATTTATGCAAACAAGGCCCCAGGCTCTTGAGCCAAGCATCATTTTTTTGTATCAGCTCGACTTAGATTTCAAGGCGCGCTGCTTTCATATCCATCGAGATTGTCGGAAAAGCCGCAGCAGGAGACAATTGACGGCACTGTGTGGTCCTCTGCCGGGTCATACGGGAAAACCTCACGCGCATGTCGATAAAACAAGACGCCTCCCGCGGGGGCTTCGAATTGATCTTGTGATGAAGAAAGCTTATCGAAGGTTTTCCCAGGAGGTGGGGCTTCATCTGGAAAAAGACTGTAAATCGGGATTGCTTGCTGGAGAGTCTCTGACGTCTAAAGAAATCTGCATGAAAAGTGCCCCATATTTGGACTAAAATGATACAATGGGGTTTCTTGAACATGTTCCAAAGTGGTGCGTATGACAGGAAGCACGGTCAAACTTCAACAGTGTCAGCAGTGTTATTTGTTCATGTGATTTGTCTGCTGTTTGACAATTTAATGGAATCGAACATTCCGCAAATCGCCTCAAGTCAGCAAATTCCCGCTGTGTCACCGTATCGAAGACATCTTTTTTAATGCCTTCTTTCTTCTTTGCGACTAAGGTCAGAGAGATTTTTCTATTGCGCAACATCATAAGCAAAACATTTTTATTGTGTCAGTTGTTTCAATCGGTGGCCAATCAGAGGCCATTTCAGTTCAGGCCTTATAAATAAATACGGTGATGCAGCTTTAATTGTGTGTGTGTGTGTGTATCCTGGTGAAAATTTGCCTCGAAAACAAGTTTGAAAAATCAACACGAAATTTAGTTGACATCTATTATAACAGAAAAGTCATGAAACTCGGGGACCCAGACAGGAAATTGAACAGGAAGTCAGACATTTTGGTTTGAAGCAACCATTTTCGGCGGACTCCTACAACGAAATTCGCCCAAATGATTCCCAATAAGGCGCAAGTATACGAATTACTGGAGATGGGCGACGCTAAATTGCAAAGCTTTTTGGCCTACGGCATCTAATGTGGGCGCAGCGTGGCGTGCTGTGATATGCCGTGACGTATTTGTCAACATCCGAATTGGCTGATACCTTTTCCCATGGTTTCCTTATATAGACGCGCTTTGTCGCAGGCTGCGTTTTTAGTATGTTCCAGATGTACTCAGGCCCATCCAGGGACCCCTGCGTCCCAGGGGGCCAGACGAGAGTGGGGGTTAGGCAGCAGAACGGCAGGCCCGGCCGGCAGCCAGGCTTTTGTTCCGGGGGCTTTTTCCCAGGCCCGTCCTGCCCCCAGGAATAGTCTGACCAGCTCTCTCCCGCGGCTGACCGCAAATTCCCACTCGAGCTCCGCATACCGTACACGCAGCTGATTGCTTAATATGGCTCGTCGATAAGAGGGTCGGTCGGGCATGTGCTGATAAGGGCAAGATGTATGGCAAAGTATGTTATCAAACATATGGGTTTGCTAAGAAAAAACCAAAAAAACAACAATGACACATTCAAACAGGCTAAGATCATCACAACTCGGGAACGTCAGAATTGTCTGTCATGATTTTTGAACGATCTCAACACAATAGCGCCTTTGCAGCAGTCAACACTCGACTCAAGCGGACTGTTTTGGCTATTAATATTGTTACTGCCTATTAAAGCATTGTTACTGCCTTACTGTTCATAAAAGCAATGCTCGTCTTTGCTTTTATTTTCTCTTCATATAGACTAAAGTTGACAAAGAAAGTGGGAATCAGCGTGTCAGCCGTGAAAGTGTTCAAAGCATTTGTAGGCTCCACAACAGGTAGTCAACACCCCAAACATTTTTAGACCGTCCGGAGTTGAAGAGTTTTTTTTAGAAAGAGTTTAAGCTTTTGAACCTCTTTTCTATTAATTGTGACAAAGGTTAAACTACACATTCAAACTGAATTGTGACTTTCTTGAACACACAATCCGATTGTTTGGCTGGAAGGAAAGCGTTAAAGAGTTAAGAGGGGTGGGTGGTCCCGGGGCGTTATTCTGGGCCCTGGTTCAGGGCGTCGGCGGCGGACGCTCTGATGTCATGCGTTTGGGTGGCGGTGGTGAGGTCATGTTGACAACATGACTGGGGGGTGGGGGGAATTTGAAAACGGCAAAATAAAGCTCGTGATTCAAACGTGTGTGTATCTAGCTCAGGAGATAGTTTATGTGTACGTCGCCGTGGGTTACACTGCAAAATGTGTGTGCGGGCATGGAAGGGAGGCGAGCGTTCTCACCTAAGAATTGGAGGCCTGCGTTTTGTGGCAGTCAACAAAACAAACGCGCCCATGAAATCTCCATGCTGCTCTTTTTGCTTGTAGCCAACTTATCGACGAGAGGCGATAAAGAGTGGTGATGATGAACAGCTGTGGTACCCGAGTGAGAGAGAGGGTCTCACTTCCTGTGGACAAAATCGATATGTATGTGATAATATGACAAAAAGATGAAATGCACCACACTCACAAGAGATGCTGGTTATGAAACATTCATGCATGCAGATTGCTACAGGTGTGCTTTGTTTTGCTAGCTGGACTTGACTTGCTCTGACCGCCGAATCAGAGGATGGAAAAATGCTGATGTTAATGTTGGCCGGCTAGCCGTCCCTCTGAGGTGAATTTGAAAATCTGATTGGTTAAAGAAACAGTCCCATTGCTGATGTAGTTGGCCAGCACTACTGCTTCTGAAGACTCTGGGCCGAACACATAACATTGGAAATCGAATTGAACAAATATTCTCACATCCACATGCACATGTTGGAGCTTACAAGTACTACAGCCAAGAGAAATGCTGCAAAATGTTTTGCAACATTATTTGTAATTAAAACAAATATTTGTACCAGATTTTTAAACTTGGAAAAATCTGTCATTTTTTACACACAACGTCACAAAAGGGATAGAGGGGGTAGATCAGAATCCGAATCAGAATCATCTTTATTTGCCAAGTATGTCCAAAACACACAAGGAATTTGTCTCCGGTAGTTGGAGCCGCTCTAGTACAACAAGAGACAGTCATTTTACAGAACACTTTGGAGACATAAAGACATTGACAAAAAACAAAAAACAATTGTGCAAAAAGATGCAGAGTCCTCTAGCACTTCGAGCAGTTCCAATGACTAATATCGCAATAGTCCGGTGCAATGAGCATTGTGCAAAGGGCGCCGAGACTTCAAGGAGTGGATGCGCTTTCAAGTGACGAGTAGTGCGATCATCTGGGACAATGTCGATTGTGCAAATGTTACGGATACTCCTCAATCAGTGTCCGAATGGAGCAGATGCTACTCTGGCATGAGTGGCCACTATATGCAAATAGTGCAGCATGGCGAGACAACTACAGCGAAATGTGACCACGAATGCGAATAACAATCATTTAGAAAATGTGTAATCAAAATTACTATGGCCAATATTTGTATTTTTTTTTTTACATTAAATAATGTGTTTCTATTTAAAAACAACAACAACAGCAACATTACAATGGGTCAATTTGACCTCCAACATAACAGGAGGGTGTTAAACAGCCTGAATTTGGCATTAGTGCCATGGAGTTGCATTTGGAAATAAAGACACGCAGGTATGAAAATGGATGAATGGAAATCTATATTGTTGTTGTTATATACACGGTGTGTATATATGTAAAAAAAGAACACATTTTAAGATGCATTTTTTTTCACTCTGAGAGCTTTCCTGCTTCTCCCTGCGGTGGCAACACAATTAGCAGAGTGAGGGATCAAAGAAAATTATACATACAATTATCACATATTACTAAAAAAAAAATCTGATTTTAAATTAAAATCAGTCTTTTTTTGGCATTGTTTATATAATGTACTGTACTGTGCAAAAGTCAAGCACATTGTCGTTTTTATGGGTGTTTTCACAGTGGTCATAGTGACATCATTTAACATGAAATAATAATGACCTTACTTATATTTTTTAAAGAGACATTAATATAGAATATGTACAAGTCAATCAGAAAATCAATTCTTGTCTTGTCATTTCTGAAATGTGCTCATTTTTCTTATGTTATTTGGCAGCCGTTTTGGGCAGACTGTCCATTTTCGGTCTCAGAAGCATTCAAGGTCATTTAAGGACAATAACATGAATGTTGTTTTCTCGTCTTGTATGCTTTGTGGCCCACCAAGGATTCTCCATCCAAGCTATCGGTGGCCGAGCTGGCTGGCAGGTTCAAAGGTCATATACTACCCATGCCCACTGCACATGACGAGGTTAGACCGTTTAAAATCTTTTACCGGAGCTATACGTATTTGTGCTTCGATCTTTTTCTCTTTTTCTGCAGTCTCCATTTCGACGAAAACCTCCATGTTCGCTGAGGTTTCCAGTTCGAGAAGGTGACGTGCAAGGATCCGATGTGAGTTATTTTTATGACTTTCGTGATGCACCTCACAAGAAATAATATGTTACAGCATTTTATTCTTGGTCATGATGGTGTTACCTGGAGACGCTAGTATTTTTTGAGTTGGTATTAAGTGTAAAAAAAAAAAAAAAAAAAAAAAAAAAGTTTAGGAACCACTGAATAGACAATTATTATCATGATATTCTTGGTCTAGATCAAAATTGAGCAGGAACATCCTACGGGTACATGGAAAATTAACAGTACAATATGTAAACGTTAAGTAACATCTGGAAATGTGATTAATAAATGCCTCCCCCAGCTGCAATTAAATTAACTCATTCACTGCCAGCCTTCCCAGTTAACATGGATATTTGACTTCTAAAGCCGTCAATGGAGGTGAATGTGTGTTAATCAATTTCTGTATACAACATGAAAGCGTTCATGATTGTGTTTTGTTTTCCAGACAAACACAGTTTCCACAAGTCCGATTCAAATCAGGATGAAGAGCTCCAACATCATTGAGAGACTTCAGGTACTGCACTTTGAACGCTAAAAGCCATTACTGCCATCTGCTGTTCAAGCACTGCCACAACTTTAGGTTTGAGAGGGGTTGAGAAGGGTGATGGGGTTGGATGGAGCGCTTGTCCCCGATGAGCTCAGATTAATGAGCTAATAATGGGATCACGGGGCCCGCAGGGTTCTTGAGCAAGGCTCTAACTCGCCAGCGTTGTCACACGCAGCGTGGCAGCCATGGGACAAAAGGGCTGCCGCTTCTCCCTTTTCTTCTTTTCGCCTGTGCAGGTAGGTTTTCCAGTGGTTAAATAGTTGGGAAATTTTGCTTTCATTCACTGTATGCATGTTATAGAGCAAGGCTTTCACATTTGTTTTGGTATCAGGACACATTGTGGATATGGTTTCCCTCAGAGGGCCTTTGTGACTGGAAAAAAAACATGTACAGACTGTACATAGCGACCTATACACAGGCATTGACTGTATAGACCTGTAGAAATAGACACTCATGTCGACATATATTTACATACCCTACCACACTGTCTATACTACATATGCAATTTAATAACTGCCAAAGCACTTCTGGTTAGACGCAATCTGCATTTTGTTGCCTTGTGCTTGTGTAATGACAATGAATTTGAATCTAATCTAATCTAATCCAGTTTACAGTACACAGGGTTACCCCTGCAATTGAGGGTTTATGTACTGTAGATACACAACACATTTAATTAGAAATCTGAAATCACTCAAATATTAAATTATTCTTCAAGTTATGTTGGGAAAGAATTTAGTGGAAATAAAGTGCTTGTAATGTCTGTCAAAAGTGATCAAAAATTGCAATTTCTTCTTGCCAAAATGAAAATAACACAGCCATGAAGTAGACACACTTTCTTTGCTGTAGTGATGTGTTGGACTAGATTTGACGAGTATGCCACCTCTGTAATAGTGGATTATTTAGTCTCTGTCTTCCTCCCAAATCATATCAAATAGATGTCTGGAGGTTGACGAGTGAATGGTTAGCATTAATTTGACCAGAGGAAACCGGGGTGATACATTGGATTCATAGTTGATGGTTATTCATGCGCAAAACATAATCCTTTTTATCAGGATCCGACAGTTTAAAACTCATTTGAATGATTATTGACATTATTAAAGGAAACGAAGGAAAAATCATGCAGCATTAGACACATGAGTCTGAGTGAGACAAGCAACAACAATGTAGAAGAATGAGGTGGTTCTGTGGTTCCGGCGAATCCCCGCCTATTCGCAGTTCGCTATTCACAGAGCGGAATCAGAATCCTCTTTATTGCCAAGTATGTCAAAAAAGGAATTTGTCTGTAGTTGGAGCCGCTCTGGTATGACAATAGACACCCATTTTGACAGTCAATACTTTAAGACGTAAAACATAAACACACATGACGGAGAGTCACTTAGCCGCTAGCAATTTAATGGCAAGAGGGAAGAAGCTGTTGGAATGTCTGCTGGTTTTAGTTTGCATTGTTCGATAGCGCCTACCTGAGGGAAGGAACTGGAAGAGGTGGTGACCAGGATGTGGAGGGTCCAAGAGCATTTTTCATGGTCTTGTCTTAGTTCTGGCAGCGTGCAAGTCCTCAAGGGTGGGTAGGAGGGTACCGACGATTTTTCCGGCAGTCCTAATTGTCCCTTGCCGTCGGAGTTTGTCCTTTTTTGTGGCAGCACCAAACCAGACTGTGAGGGATGAACACAGGACTGATTCAATGACTGCTGTGGAGAACTGCCCCAACAGCTCCTGTGGCAGCCCGTGCTCCCTCAGAAGCCGCAGGAAGTACATTCTCTGCTGGGTCTTTTTGAGGATGGAGTTGGAGCACTTCGGGTCCTGAGAGACTGTGATTCCCAGGAACTTGAAGGTCTCGACGGTTGACACAGGTCAGTTGGACAGCGTGAGGCGCAGCTGTCGCGAAGGGTGTTTTCTGAAGTCCACGATCATCTCCACTGTCTTGAGCTTGTTCAGCTCCAGGTTGTCAGCTTCCTGTCCATATGCAGACTCGTCCCCGTCTTTGATGAACACATGACTGTGGTGTCGTCTGCAAACTTCAGGAGTTTGACGGCCGGTTGCGTTGAGGTGCAGTCGTTGACGTAGAGAGAGAGAAGAGCAGCGGAGAGAGGACACATCCTTGGGCCGCCCCGGTGATGGTGGTGCGTGTAGATGAGGTGGTGTCCCCCGGCCTCACCTGCTGTGTCCTGCCCGTCAGGAAGCTGTAAATCCACTGGCAGATGACAGGCGAAACGTTGAGCTGGAGAAGCTTGGAGGAGAGGAGTTCGGGGATGATGGTGATGGTGTTGAACGCAGAGCTGAAGTCCACAAACTGGATCCTCGCGTAGGTCCCCGCGCCGTCGAGGTGTTCTAGGATGATCGATAGTCCATGTCAGATTGCCATGACCTAGATGACTGAGAATCTACGTAGACATAAAAAAAATGAAATAAAATTAGCAAGGACAATTGTATTTGTATTAATATTGTGGACCTACATTAAAAATAACTTAGCCAATTAGCCTTGGCGAATAGAAAAGTAGTAATTGATCTCAGCTCGACTGAGAAACTGACATATTTGGATGTTGGGGAGAGAATAATGTTAGCCTAAGTTGTTAGTATGTATACTCTTAGTAAGAAGATTTTATACGAGATGAGACTGAGGGCCACTGTCGCCAAGTGGAGGCGTTGTGCATTTTTGTCAATTCTAGTATTGTTAGCAAGTCAAGCCACAGTGATAAAGGAGCATGAATTGTTTGCCCGCCGTTTCCCCCACAGGCCAACCTCGCTCTGTCGCCCACCACCCTGCTGCCATCGCCCAAGGGCGCAGAGTTGAACCGGCAGCCTGATTCGCCGCCGCCACCCCTCGCCGCCGTCGGAACCACCGTGTCCCCGCTTAGCCCCGACCTGCAGCCCGCCCAGCTGTCCGTCGAGGAGCAGGAGCAGGAGGAGCCCGTCAGCTTCAACAGCACTCCTGAAGGTGCCACGCTCCCCAGCTTCCACAAGGTGACATCACCCCTCCCACTTAAACATATTGTAAACAGTGTCTGAAGCACAGACTTACATTTACAACCTAAATTCTAATATTTGTCCCATGGAAATATGTTTGTTTATTCCCAATAGTCTATTATCTTAATTTCTTGTTGTTGCTGCTGTTTTTGTGTTCAGACCAAATCCCTGTCCAATATAAATGTAGTGCTTTGGCACCATCTTGTGGCCTCATGGTGCCAAGCAACTACTGTTTGTTGACGTGAGGGGAGGAGCAATTGTAAACCTCTTTCGGGGAGGGCGTCAGTTACTTACGGATTTTCGCTATTGGCGACAGGGCTCGGTCGCTATCCCTCCTCAGAGGGCCGGCTACCCGGCCCACAATAACGGCAACATTTTTCTGCCTTTTGATTGGTTGGTCAGAGCGAGCCACTTTCAACTAGCAAAGCACGTCTGTAAGCGATCTGCACACATAATACATTGAATAATCCACATCTCTGGTAAGTATAATGTATTTTATTTAAGTTTCTATTTTTATAATATATAAATATGTTATACATTTATGAACTGTTATATTTTAATTTTATGTAGTCTTTATGTTTTGTACATTTGCTACACGATAGTGTTGGTAGTTAGAGGATGATTAAATCGGGTAAATCCCCACTGATGGCCCAGGTACCAAATGCACTGCCCCCCCCCCCCCCCCCCCCCCCCCCAAAAAAAAAGATTTTCTAGCTAATGAATTGCCTCGTGTATTTTAACTGCACACGTGTACTACTAGAGGTATTTTCTTTCGTCACCTTGACACGGACACGCCTGCCAGGCTATTGGCAGAGCGAACGGTGACGCCGCAGGGCGGTCATGGCGTGTTAGTTTAGCGGATGTCACACACCTCAGATTAGCTTCAGAGGCGTGCAACAATGAAGACGTAATCCTATTAGTGTTTTTAGCGTTACTCCGGGTGGGAGCATTTGCGAAGCTCTCACTCACACACAAAACACTTGGCACTAACGAATGAGTTAATGCTAAAAATTGATTGCAATGATTTTTTAACACTGCTTTTCGTACAATTGAACTTATTTTTGTATAACTAAGTCGTTTTATTTGTTGTTGCACTTTGTTGTTCTTGCACGACAAATGTTTGCAGTGCCCCATGACAAAATTTGTTGTAAATAGTCTTTGATGTCCTTTTATCGGGTTTAGAAGCTAATTAGGTTGGAAATGCACAGAATGCCCTTTTTCAAGCTATCCTCGTTGGTCTTTTACACCTGGCAGCTGAGACGGCCCGGATTTCTCATATTTCGATACGTAAATAAGCCTTGCCTTGATTAAAATATGGCAAACAGCTTTGCTCTGATTGGTCCTTGGCGATATCACAGCCTCTTGTGGCGGCCAAGCAATCATCGTGACATCGAGTTTGGATCCCTCGATGTGGTCTTACCATTGTGAAGCTGAATTCTTTATCAGTATTGTATAAATCATCCCCAGTCCCGTCTTGTAGCTGAATGTGCTACCTTTTGAGATTAAAACCCACATCAGGCCGGCAATAGATAATGTAAACAACACTGCAGAGGAGGCATACGAATGAACACTAATCAATACGATTGGCAGAAATAGAGGCCCCAAAAATCAACTCCCGAGTCTTGGGCCTCACCTCATTGTCAATTGAGTGAACCTTTCCCACGTCTCACAGACTCGAGTACGGCTGTCGTTCAAGAGGCGTCCGCCCAGCAGACAACACAGGAGGTCGGCGGGGGAGGAGGCGTCGCTCTTCCGGTCGCCGAGTGAGCTGCGCTCGCCCGAAGCCAACGGGGACGCCCTTTTACAATGCGCGGACCGGGTCACTCTTGAAGAAGGCGAGGATGACAAGGGGGAGCCCAGGGACAGTGAGGAGGAGCAGGGGGCGCGAGCAAAGGCACCCCCAGAGGACGAAGAGGAGACTCGGGCGGAGGAAGTGCGCCGGACCCACCAGATGGATGGACTGATGGGTGAACTGTGACTGCAAAAAAAAACACGCAAAAGATTTTGGAATATTTAACTGCTTTGACTAATAAGGCAACTTGCCTGCTCTGACGCCCTCGGCTGGCGCTTTATAGAACAGGTCCTCAAGTCTATATGTGGATTATATACTGTACATTGCTGTTGATCGAGTACAAAGGAGTACTAGGGCCACCCTGAAAAGAAAAGAAAGAATGAAGTTGTAATCTTACGAGGAAAAAGTAGTATTTTTTTTTTCGAAATAAAAAGTTATCTCTTTCATAGTTTAGTCGTAATTTTAAGAAAATAAATGACTTTTACATCTTTTTCCCCTCAAAAACATATAACTTTATTTTCTTAATATCACGACTTGTATCTCAAAAATATAACTTTATTCTTGTATTATAACAACTTTAACAACTTTTTTTTTCCTCAAACGTTTCTCCTTGAACATGTATGATTTCATTCTTCTAATATTATGAGTTTTATTCTCAGAAATATTCAACTTTTTTTTCTTGAAAGTAAACAATTTCTTCAATGAAAATATATTATTTGTATTGCAATTTCAATCTTGGAAATATACATGTTTTTTTCCTGAAAGTACACCAATTTATTTTTTGGGGAAAATACATGATTTTATTCTTGTAATTTGCAACATGTCTTGAAAATATCCACATTTTCTTTCTCGAAAATATATTTATTTTGCACTACACTAGTATTTACAACTTCTATCTCAACGATATATGTTTTTCATGAAAATACAGTTTTCAACTTTTTTCTTTCGATATTTTAGTGTATTTTTGTTTTCTTTTCAGTGTGGCCTTAACACTCCTTCGTAACAAAAAAACTAGATGTATTTTTGTTTGGCTGAGAGAACAAATATTTTGGACTTCCATCCATCCATCCATTTTCTGAGCCGCTTCTCCTCAAGCGGGTCGCGGGCGTGCTGGAGCCTATCCCAGCTGTCATCGGGCAGGAGGCGGGGTACACCCTGAACTGGTTGCCAGCCAATCGCAGGGCACATAGAAACAAACAACCATTCGCACTCACAGTCATGCCTACGGGCAATTTAGCGTCTCCAATGAATGCATGTTTTTGGGATGTGGGAGGAAACCGGAGTGCCCGGAGAAAACCCACGCAGGCACGGGGAGAACATGCCAACTCCACACAGGCGGGGATGGGGATTGAACCCCGCACCTCAGAACTGTGAGGCTGACGCGCTAACCAGTCGTCCACCGTGCCGCCTATTTTGGACTTGTATATAATAAATATTTTAAGAGACATAAATGTATAAAAAAAAAACTCCCACTGGTATTATGTGCTTTTCTTGCATAGTTTTTCATGTGTGTAATTTTCTGCTTGTCTTTAATTTTAATACATATCAGGCTGGACTCCGGCTATTGGAAGCCATGCACAATAATAAACAGTTTCCTGTTTGTGTTACATAAAAATCGGTCTTCAAATGTATTCTGATCCTAAATTTAAATTCTACAAAAAAAAAAAATAATAAAATAAAATACATGGGTCACGTTGATACAATTGGTACAATGCTAGTGATGTAATGTTACATTCTTTCAGCTGTAATTAACTCGCCTTCCTAAAACGATACTGAATCATTTGCTGCAATAAAGATTTTTTTCCGTGCTTTATAAATCATTGGCTTAGCAAACAACAATACAAGCCTGATTTAAAAAAAATAAAAAATCAAATCAAATTCAAATTAAAAGCAAATTGCCGTCACTTGGTATTTGCACAGCAACACGTTTCACTTCCGGAAAGGTGACCAATCAGAGCGCAGGTGTTGTCGTGTGAGCGAAACCCGCTCTTCTCCCAGGCTCACCTGTCAGGAAGTTTCAGTGACACTGTGGAACATCGTGTTTCTCGTGTGTGTTCGAAACCTACCCGTGTCTCTTTAGTCGGACCGAGCCCAGGAGTTGTCCCACATTGCTTCCACCATTTGGCGGAGACGTTTACGACCACCCGCAGAAAGTTCGGTTACGTAGTAGTACTACTAGAGATATTTCCGGGTTCGAACTTTTTTTTTTTTTTTTTTTTTTGGGGGGGAATTTTGCTTGTTGGGCAATATGGATATTGAGATGGAGACCGTTAAAACGAACGGGAACGACACCGTGGCACATTTGGTGAGTAAATTATCATTTGTTTGCCAAAAATAACAACGTGGACACTTACTTGACCACACCTCCATTCTCATATTTGTTATGTTATTTTTTGAATTTAAATATCCATGTTAACATGGACGACTGACAGTCAATGAGTTCAAGTCTCTCTAAACGTCTCAATAGTGATCTACTGTTAGTCCACAACAGTTTTTTTTACTGCCAAATGTCCTGTATGATATTAAGTTGCAGTACAACAATCAATAAGGCTCGTTTTCCACAGTTGTTCCACTTTGAGTCGGTTTACTTTTGTGCTCTTTAAAGGCACAATATGTAACAACTTCATAAAATAAAATAAAACAAAATCAAGTGAAAAGTTGAGGCTACTCAGACTTCTCATATCAATTTCCACAGATGGCTTTATTTGTCTATGACACTGGCGGACCAGCCAGGACACCTCTCTTGTTGTGTTAGTGCTTTACTGTTCGGCGGTGCTTGTGCATCTCGAATGTACAATTTATTTGTTTTTCTCTGAAAAATATATAACTTTATTCTTGCAATATCATAACTCCGATCCCTAAAATATATATTTTTTCTCATAAATGTGTGAGAAGTTTTCTAAAAAAAAAAAGAACTTTAATGTTGTCATATTACGACTTCATTCTTTAAAATATACAAGTTGATTTTCATAATATTGCAAATTTCATCCTGAAAAGATACAACTTTTTATCTTGAAAATATACCATTCGTCGAACAGCAGAATTGCCCAAATTATTTTGAAACATTTTCGGAATGCAAGAAAAAAAAGTTCTACGGACAAGAAGAGTCCAGTTTCCTCGATTGCAAATTTTGTGGATTACCGCATGACCTGGATGACTGAGAATCTGTATAAAGGTAAAGAAAAAACAGCATTTTTAGCAAGCACATTGGTCTATTTTATTTTATTTTATTTTTTTATTGACATTGTGACAGTTACTTCAAAATGACTTCTCAAAAATGTACAATTCTTGTGAATCTGTGAGGGTTGTCTCTAATACTTGCTAAGGTTAAGTGGAGTCGCAGATACAAATTGTCAAAGATTGGTCATGCACAGGTGAAAACAAGCTAACCCCTGTAAACCATAACCCTTAAGTTTGATGTACTGTATAATGTGTGTGTGCCACCAGGGAACCACGGGGACCGGTGACAATCACGCTGACAGATGCCACAGCACCACCGAGAGAAGCGTGTTGCTGGGCGCTCAGGTGAGACTGACGCAGGAAGTTGCCGTGTGTAGGAACTGCTACCAGACAGCAAGTGTCCCCCCCACGCTGTCAAATTTCACAACAAGTGTGGAGCAGACGTGTATTTATTTATTTTTCCACGCTAGTGAGACACATGACTCACTTCTTCATTTAGCAGAAAGGGGCGGAGATTTTAAAGGAAGTATGGTGTATAAGTGTGAGCGTGTGTGTGTGTGTGTGTTTTGTTTCAGAAGAACGGTCAGAACGGCGAGACGATGCGTTCAGGACGTCTGGCAACTGAGGTATTCAGTACTTCTCAGGTTGTACTTTTAATCGTATTTACATATCTTATACTAACATATAACATAACTCATCTATCTATCTATCTATCTGGTCTTATAGTGGCTGAGTAGGCATTTCTTTACTTAACTGCAAAGCACCAGGCATTTGCATATTAGTTGTATACATTTATTTTTCAACTTTTTTGAAATAATGGAATAGAAGCAAAATGTTTAAAGCTAGACATTATTATTTTCATTAAATTCTGAAGTTATTCATAATATTATATTCAGAGTAAAACAAAAACAAAAATGAGATTTTTTTTATGGTGATGTGTGGAGTTTATTTACTCAACTAGCAGCTTTATGGGAGGGTTTATTTGCATTAATTTGACATTTTTAAAAACGTTTTTTTTTTTTAATTTTTTTATTCCCTAAGGGAAATTAGAAGTATGGCGTTACCTTGTTTTAAGTCGTGTTATTCGTGCAAGGTGTCCTTTTGTGAAGGAGGGTGCGGTGTACAGGGTGAAGAGGGAGCTGAGCGAGGCGGTGTGCGGCAAAGTGCGCCTGTGGATGCTGCTCGCTTTGCTCGCCGTCCTCATCGCAGCCGTCGTCCTCCTCTCTCTGGCCGTGTGCTCAGGTAACGCTCACGCCCGCAGCCCCGGAAGGCAAATTGTTGTATGTTCGCATGAGATGTCGGAAAGCTCCATCCGCGGCCACGTTTGATTTTGAAAAGGGACAGATGGGCAAGGTCATTCGTACAAATAAGTAATTCAAAATGAATTGAATTGAAAGGAATAAAGAACATTTCAATTTGTTCTTTATTACTAATTTAATTAAAATGAAAGAAAAGTTAGATGTATATTTTAGAATGTTATCTAACTTTTTTTTGTATTGTATTGTATATAATAAATAAATCGCCCAATTAATTATAAAAAAGAAACAAAGAAATAAATATGTAAAATTGTTTTTAAAATACATTTTCCGTGTCATTATTTTCAATAAATAATTAATCAATGATGTAATATAGTTAAAAAATGTTAACTGGATATGTAACATTTCTTATTTTATGTATAGTAAATAAATTACATATTTGATCAAATACATATTTAAATCTACATATAATAGATTTATTTGTAGAATTGTTTATTTTGCAAAAAAAGGATTTTATTTACAATAAAACATTTCTTTTAAAAATATTTTAAAAAGTAATAAGATATTGTTTTATAGTATACTATGTAACATTTAAAAATATGTTCATATATGTACAAAACAATAAGTTAACCAATTATTAAATAAATAAAACAAATGTGAACTGTACGTGTAAAAACTTTTCATTTTACTATCCTTTATTTTTATTTAAAATAAATCAATTAATAAATAGACACATGTTGAATTCATATTTAGAATGGTTTCTTTTACTAATATTTAGATTTTGCTATTTAAAATTAATCAGTTACTTAATGAGATCAATAAATAAAAACACAAAAAATACATTTGAACTAATTACAAAAAAAGGCTATAGATTTTCCACTTCGGAGTTAAAGTGATCATTTTGCTATTTCTTTGGCTTTTTGCTGTGTGATGTCACTACTGAAAGGTGCAAGTGATGGCAGAGAGCAAAAGTGTGATGCCAACAACTGAACAGGAAATGGAATTTGCTGTTTAGTGACATGTCAAATATCAAAATAATAACTTCACGTGGTCCATCTGGCTCATCTCCCTCCGCGCAGCCGTTCGCGAGGACCCGGACGAGAAGTTCGACCGGTCTTCGTTCCGAGTCGCTCGCCTCTTCAACGGCAGCTTCCGTCTGCCCGGCCTCGCGTTCGCCGAGGACCTCCTCAGCATTTCCTCCGATCGGAGCCGAGCCCTCGCCAGCGACCTGGAGGGCAAGGTGAGACAGCTGTGACGAAAAGCGAAATGGTTTCTTTTTTTTTGGGAGCCGCAGTGTAGTTTATTTTTTTTTTGTTTAACTCCCCGGACGTCCGATTGCTCTTATGTCATCAGTAGCGTACACGCAGCTCACAGGGACTTCACTTCCTTCCTGCAGTTAAGACACCAGCAGCGATACATACATAAATATAGCAATGCTTACTTTTGTCGTTTAAAAACAAAAATATAGAGACTTCCATTTCAAAGAAAACACCCAAATGGCTCCATGTACTTATGAATATGAATTACATGAATAATATAGTCTCTATATGATCCAGATGAATTACTTCAAACTGAAACAAAGTGCTGTACACAAATAATAAAAATAATCATTATTATTTGTATCATTACTATTATTCGAAAAGTATTATAATTATTAATTATAAAAAAAATAATAATTCACTTTGTTTTCAATTACATACCTATAGATTTCATTTCTATTATTATATTCCTTTAATTTAGTTCCTGAGCAATATCCAAACGTTGCAAAAAAAATAAAGAATTAGAGAGAAGCTAATTACGTATGTATGTGAATATTTAATTTTAAGAGATTTATTTATTTATTTTTAAGTAAAAGTAGTGGTAAGCAGAGAAAAGAAAAGTAAAATGAAAGCCTAAATATAAGAGAAATATATATATATATACATTGACTTTTTATTTATTTGTTCAGTTATTTCAGTTGAATTACTTAATAACATGCAACCTTAAATACCTGGAAAATAAAAATGGATGTACAGTGAAAAAATAAATAAATGCTGAACTCCATCAAACCAACTTGAATTGAAATGAATGCAATGTAATTCTTGTAGCTGAATTTCTGATCCAAATCCAAACAGTGTTGTTAGAGGCCTTATTCTTTCATTTGAGGACTTTATTGTTTGACATTGAAAGTTTGTCGTTGTCTATGACCCACGCACTCGCTTCCTGTGCCTTGACATGCAAATATGCCGGGAATGCGCTCGTGAGAAGCTCGAGCGTCTGCGTGTCCCAACCCGATGACGTCCTCTCCTCCTCTCCTTCCAAGCTGTCAGGCCTGTACAGATCTTCCCCTGCGCTCGGACGCTACTTCTCCAAAGCGGAAATTTACGCTCTCCGGTAAGCGTGACATCTAACACTGATATGTACCTCGCCCTACGAGTGACCTGTCTTATGAGTTTTTCGTCGTCGCTCAATGATTTGGGTTTTTTGTCTTGGTTTTTGGCGAGCAAAAATTGGAGTTACGAACGCTAGATCGTGGAAGGCAACAGCAGATGGTGAATTCCTCAAAATTCTGATGAGTTAAAACGAAACATAAAACAAAGAATTGCACATTGTGTGTTTAAGCAAGCTGGATAACTTATGAAAGCTTTTTGCTAAAACGCAATGTTAATTCTAAACTTTTTAACAACTTGTATTTGAACACAATAGGTAGGAACCCGTGCAGACATGTGCGAAAAATATTCTAATATTACTTTAGAAGAAACCGTCGTGTATTATTATGTAACTATTATACTGCCCCTGATGGCCGAGGCGTAAAACAGAAGGAGCAGCACAATGTCAATTGCCCTTGAAGCATGAAATCATGATGCATAAACTGTTTAATCTGTCACATTCTGTTTCATAATTATATTAGTGTATGTTGATGTAATATTCAATACTGTCGAGTGCTCTTTTTCTTGTCAAAAACACAAACATTCCAACGTTGAGCTCGTCGTCGTCTTCTAATTCTCCAGGAACGACTCGGTGATCGCCGAGTACCAGCTGACGTTCGTCATGCCCGAGGAGCACGAGGAGCAGCTGCGGAGCTTCACGCTGAGCAGGGAGATGGTGTACAACGTGCTCAGACAGTTCCTCTCCGATCAGCAGGATAGCGACGCCTCCGCCGCGTCCTCTTTGTACATCGACCCTGTTTCCCTCAAGTTGTCATGAGGTGGGTTGTTTTGCCTGCTTGTTCTCCAAAGTGCACATGACGGCACAAGTGCGGGCAACCACGCAGTCACACATTTGCGGCATACAAATCATCTTCGACGACCAAGCATTAGCGTGTAAATGTCATTATTTATAGAGACGTAAAGGAGGTACACCTGCACAATGTCAAGCGATCGTTATTAGGAGTCAGGCTCGGGTTACACCCTGGGGTGGTCGCCAGGCGGTCACGGGGCAAGTGTACGCCAACAAGTGTTCACACTCACATGGACAATTTAGTCGACAAATAACCTAGCATGCATGTTTTGGGGAGTCAAACCCAGATCTCCTGATTGCAAGGCAGTCATTCTTACCACTTGATCATCGTGCTGTAAACAAAATAAACACACACAAAAAAAAAATAAATAAAAATATATATATATATATATATATACATATTTTAAAAAATCATTCACTCAATTGTAATAAATATATTTATACGTACTTAATAATAATAATATAATACTGGATTGTTCGTTTTCCAAAGAATTGAGTTGAAAGCTCATTGCGAGCTCACATCAGTTAGATTGTGCCGGTGTACCTCATGAATGTATGTCCAAAGCGGCTGGGTTTAGTTTGCTGTCGCATACACGTATGACAGCTTTGACATTCATATGAACGCGTGGGATCAGTGTCATGTAAAACAGAGTATTATTGTCTTTGTAAAGGCGAGTTGTGTGTATATTTTAAAAAAGCTTTTTATGATATTAACTGGTGAATATTAGCGAGAGGATGGCCTTCGAGTACATGATAACGATCCCTCTTTTTGTTGTAAACTGGAGGATTGCTGACTCCATTTTGGAAGTGTTTTTCTTGTGGTGGAACAACAGAGGGCGCAGATAGATGTTTCCTGTACACTATGTCTATTTCTGTCTATTTCTGCTCACTGACAAATGGACCAGTAAATCCTCACACACTTTTTATTCTTAAGAAAATCCTCACAAAATGTGGATTTACATGTTATTCCTGTCCAATGACTAAAATGCAAGTCCACATTAAAAAAAAAAAAAAAACCAAATTATTATGATTTAATCTCGTAGGTATTGTCCCTTGCTGTGTTAGCATCAAGGGACAAAGTCACTCACTCTGACCGTAATCCCGCCAAAAACCTATTTTGCCGCTGACATGTTTGTCTGCGCCACTCACCGCATTCAACGTGTTTATGCCAAATTGTCGGGAACAAACATCCCGATGCTATTTTGTTTTCATCAAACTAGTTACCACATCATCGTCCAGACCGATTGAGGTTGTTCTTGACAGTTCCCATTAAAGGCCTCATGTGTGCCGACTGTGTTTGGCTTTTTATTTGTGTGTGATTCTACCGCAGAAGAGGAACTGTGTCATGATAACCCTAGAACAGGAAATGGAGATCAGTACAATGTGAGCAATACAATTGGCACCGTGGCTAACGACTATACATAGGAAATGAGCTGAGAAGCTTGACGCTTCCTGTTCCTGGCATTTTCGAAGAGTGAGTAGTTTTACTTGATTTCGAACAGAAGTACAGATGCATGTTGTCTAATCAGGTGTGTTTGTAATATATTCTATATCATCCAGGGGTGCTTTGAGATACAAAGCAAGTGCTGATTTCTTTCCCCGAGATACGAGCTGTGTTTCAACCAATATCTGTATGGTGCCAGTCAACTCGACTCACTTCACAACAATGCGGTTTGGCGAATGGTGAACGATTCTTCAAAAAAGGAGGCTTCGAGCTTTTGATTGCCACTCCCGGTGAACATTTACTGCCAAACCAAACGTAAAACAAAGAGAATTTAGTGTATTTAAATCAGCAACAGCGTTGCCTTGGGGAAGTCAGGTAAGCTTAATCCTACCAAGCCATACAAAAGGCCATAGATGTGCTAACAAATAGCATCAAAGTCACCGCGTTCAAACGATGGATGTTTGAACACAAACGGTGAAGCAACACATTGAAAGATCATATAACGATATTCACAGGCGTTATACTCTGTGAAGAACAACTCACCTTACTGCATCTTACTGAGGAATTGTGACCGTATATCTGTATGTCTGTTTATACTGCTCCTAAGTGGCCAAAGCGCGTACACCGGAAGGAGCAGCACAATGTCCATGGAGATAAAGCAAAAATGGTTTCATTTTTTTGGACATTTTGTTTTGCTATGTTGTTACTGTGGGTTTTTATGAAGTACAATATTATAAGAGCGCAATTTTTCAGATTAAAAAGCACTGTTCTTACCATTCACTCCAATGGGGAAAGCTGATTTGAGATACAAGCGTTTTTCTAAAGTCGTATCTCAAGTGTACCTAATGATGGGAGATTTTACAAATTGTGATGATAACCATAAGGCAGGAAATGAAATGTCAACATTTTCCCCAGCAGATGCCGCTGTACGTAAATAGCACGTAGCTCGAAGCATAGCGGCACATGTACGAGATTTTATTGTAGGAAAAACTGTCTGGATTAGACTATGTTTTGCTCCGGCCCCCATTCAAAGCAGCAAAATAGAGACGTGCTGAAAACAGACACTATGGGATGGAGAGCCATTTTTTCCCAGATTAGTGCAGCAGAGTTCCACTGAGGCCACTCGTGGGTCAGTGCTGCTCTCTGCTTAAACTTGTATTTTTCATTCTCATTTTACAACAAATTTTTGTGCGCGTTGCCATCTGTATATTTTTAACAAGATAAATCTTGAAAGTATGCAATATAGCTTTGTCAGTTTGCCACTCAGCTCCTGTACTGGATCTCAGTGTTTGTAAAGAAGGGTGCAAACTACATGTTATTATGAGAACCATGCTTATGTATTATCACAGGATATTGCACAACCATCGTAGAGGAAATATACACCGCACATTTTAGTGGCCTTTTATTGTGGACCGCCGAAAGTTTCCCAGTCAAAATACATTCTTCGATGGACTTTTCGCCCGATAGAAAAACATTGGTTCGGGGGCACCGACCAACCCCCCCCCCCCCCCCTCCCCAGGCTACTACCTCTCGTAGTGATTTGAGTTCTATTTTGAATGGAAAGGAAGCTTGATGCCAAACATACAAGTGACTTAAGTACAAAATAAGGCTCTGGTGTCTGCTCATTCGAGGAAGGTCGGCGTCTTGCCTCGGAAAAGCAAGACCTCACCCATCACGGTGCCGTGTCCCGGAGCTTCTGAGAAGTCTTGCCCCTGTTATCCCATTAAAGGGTTATGTCTGCTTTTGGCTCCTGGCAAGATCAAGAAGATTACATTCAGCCTCTGGCGCGGGGCCTTTTCAGCCAGTCGGCCGACTGACGTTCCCCTCGCCGGTTCCGTTCCCGCCGGGGCTTCTCTACCTGCGCATTGTGAAGAGCAGTCCGGCCGGCATGGGCGCTTATGGCTCCAACATGGACGACATCCTGGAGGAGGACATGCACCACTGGTACACCAAGTTCATGAGGGAGTCGCCGTCGGGCCTCATCACGCTCTTTGAGCTCAAGACTATGCTGGAGCTGAACGGCATGACGGCGGAGGCCAGCAGCTACGTGGACCAGGTCTTCTTCACCTTCGACATGGACGGGGTGAGAAGAAGCAAAGTATATGAGAATCAATAATCTGAGTGAATTTCTCATCTTGTTTACTTTTGCAGGACGGCTACATCGACTTTGTGGAATACATCGCCGCCATCAGTCTGCTCCTGAAGGGAGAAGTCAACCAGAAGCTCAAGTGGTACTTCAAGCTCTTCGACCAGGACGGAAACGGCAAAATCGACAAGGATGAAATGGAGACCATATTTAAGGTACGTCGTGTTTGTTTGGTTTTTTTACGACTGGGAGATTCCAAAAATGTGTGAGTGCTTAGTGGAAGTGGGCTTAAGTGAATGAAAGTTGACACAAGGTCTAATCCAGGACTTCTTATTTTTAGCCTCACTGAACTAGTCTGCACTTTCTCATACTTCTACCGTGAGATACAAAGGAACCTCGAAAAGTTGTGCAACTTGGAAGTGAATTGGAACCATGCCAATGTGAAATTGCAATGGAAGTTTCAAAATTGGTGAATTTGGAGTTAAATTCAGATTTCCACTTGTGCGTGGCCTTAAGACCAAGCCAATGTGAAATCAAAATGGAACCTCTAAAAAGGCTACAGTTTGGAATTCAGTTCAATTCGGGTACTTGCGGCATGAAAACCACCCCACTGTGCATTTCCAGTGGAACTTCCACAAATTGCTGCAATTTTTAGTTTGATTCAGGTTTGCTATTTTTGTACGGCAGTAAGACCGTGCCGATGTGTATTTACAGTGGAACCTCTGAAAATAGCTAAAATATTTAGTTTGATTCAGGTTTGCAATTTTTGTACGGCCGTAAGACCGTGCCGATGTGTATTTACAGTGGAACCTCCAAAAGTGCTACAATTTGGAGTTCAATTGATGTTTACAATGCTGCACAGTCGAAAGACCGTGCCGATGTGAAATCCCAACGGAGCCTCCGCAAGTGCTCAAATATGAAGTCCAATTCAGTTCAGATTTGTGCTGGCTGCTGTACGGCTGATGTGGATGTACAGTGGAAACTTAAAAGTCCTATGTCCCAACAGTATGGCTGTATGGCCGTAAGACAATGCCGATGTATCTTTTCTGTATTGGGTCATAAACCGCATGCCCCTGAGCAGAGCATCTCCCACCAGGCCATCCAAGACATCACGAGGAGCTACGAAATTCCCCCCGAAGAAATCGTCACGCTCATCTACAAGAGGATCGACGTCAACGGGGAAGGTGAGGTCAAACCTGCACTCGTGCATGCGCACCCTAAGAAATGGGCGAATGCTGAGAGACCAGCATTTGTACTCGTGCTATCAAACGTCAAAGATTCATGTGAATATTGAGAGTCGGCCATTTGTGTGAATACTATTCGTTGATTTGTGTTCATGCTGCGAGATTATATATCAGATCCGTCTGAATGCTGAGGGACATGCATTTGTACAAATGCGATCGAGCATTTGATTACATGTTCAACGAACATCCGTCTGAATGCTTCGAGAAAAGTATCAGTACGAATGCTATAGAGCATCAAACAAATATTCACGTACATACATTGAGCATTCACTCAAAGGCCGTCAAATACAATCTCTGTATGCTAAGACAGAAAACATTCGCTGCATTGGTTGTCAAAAACATGCTGAGAGACGAGCATTCTCACTGCTGCCTAAAAAAAGAAATTGAGTGAAAGCGTCGAGAAGCTACTACTTCAACATTCATGTGAATGCTGACAGACAACCATTGACACATTGATGCTACAATGCTACGAGATAAGCATTCATGCTATCAAATGATGAACTGAGTCCATGCCGGGAAACAGTACAACGATTTACATTAACGCTATTGTATATCCAAAAGTGTTGCGTGGATTCGAAGCGATAGCCATTCACACTTAACGCGGTGGAAAGGTTTTGTACGAATGTCGAGACAAGTCGTCATGGGGTGTGCTATGATATGCTGTTATATAAGTCTCGCTGACATCATCTCTCAGCGTTCATGTGAAATTCTGGACACCCGCCATCTTGTTGCCCAGGTGAGCTGACCCTGGAAGAGTTCATCAGCGGTGCTCGGGAGCACCCGGACATCATGGAGATGCTCACCAAGATGATGGACCTCACCCACGTACTGGAGATTATCATCATGGGACAATGCAAGAAGTCCAAATAGCGAGCCGGGAGGGACGCCACTGCACCTCGCCCCCTGGCGGAGCCTTCTTTTATCCTGGAGAAAACGGCGACGGGCTCAACTGCTTGGCTACAATGTAATGAGTAGAGGCTTCATCGGGTAGGAACACTATTGATTTTGATCCGTGGGCCAGGTAGCTGAGATGAAAAATCCAAATCGGATTTTTTATTTTCACCAGTCACAATTGACGACAAATGACGGCCGTTCAAGTCAAATATTTAAAAAAAAATCATAACACAGGACACAAGATGGCTGAAGTAGTCAAATGTCAAAAATAAATCATGCACAGGCATGTTTTTCAGCTCCTTTTCAACATTTCTGGGATTTCCAGTTCTGAACCCTATCGATTGTGGGCGGTGGGAACTCTACGGACTTTCAAGTGAGCCATCACAAGATGGCTGAAGTAGTTCGAGTCAAAAGGAAGAATTTCTTTTCTATTCAACTTCAAATTTCACAGATTTCAATCTGTGAACCCTGTTGATTTTGAGTCGTATCTGCGACAGTGGATTTCCAGTTGTGAACACTCTTGATTTTGAAAGGATAGATGGTGCAAGTGTACCGAATGTTTGAAATGGATTCCACGATAAGCGTTGGCTGCGTTTGCTGAGTGTTTCTTCAATGGACCCGCCACAACAGACCGGAAAAGCTTGAAAAAAGTCAGTCCCCGACACCAATTTCCCCAATCGACGCGAAAACTCCAAAAAGGTTGGGAAAGACAGATGGCCGATGCCTAGCCAGGAGTTTCCACACACTGGAACGCAACTCAGCACAAATTCAAACAAATCAATCAATCAAACAAACAAACTCGATAAACCCGGGTTACCAAATATGGTTTCACTCAGCTGATCAGCAAAGCACATGATGCCTTTTTACAGCAGGGCTGGCGTTAATAATTCCCACTTGCTAGTTCTTATTGGTACTTTGACGAAACTCAAAAGATTTCATTGAATTGATAACTATTCTCCATTTCATGACCCTTTTTTATGAAAGTCCAAATCAAGGCAAAATATTATGTTTGTTCTTTGTCTGCCAAAAAAGTTCTTCTTAGCAGGTCATTTTTGTGTACGAATTTTATTTGCTCCAAGCATTTTAAATTAAGTAAAATATTACAAATGTCATTATTATTATTTTTTTCCTCAAAGTCCAGCTTTTGTCGTGTAGGAATATTTGTATTTGTATTGATAGTGACTATATAGCTAGCATCCAGCACGGTCGAGTTACTTTTTTCATGGGTGGTAACGGGCTGGCTACGTTGACTATATTTACGAAATCTTGCGCAGTAGAATTTTCCTCTTCGGTTCGCGGACCATTTTTGCTCAAATTAAGTCATATATTCCTCATTTCATTACTTTTTGAGCTTGTTGATTTAAGCCCGCTTTCTACACTGTAGGAACATTTCGTTAGCCTTGTAGCATCGTTGGCTAAGTTTTATTTGAACATTTTCAGAAAACAGGAAGACATTTTTTTTTTTTAGCAAGGACATCAGTATCATCAATTGATATTCTAACAGTAATCCAAACGACTTGCAATGATGCCGTGAGGCTAGCGATTTGTATCAATGTATACTACCAGTAACATCCATCACATTCTGGTTACTTTTCCGGTGGGTGGTTTCGGGCGAGCTTTGTTCACCTGTTTTATGGAATCTTGCCAAGTCACACTTTCCTGTTCTGTTGGCTGAAAATGTCTTCAATGAATTATTTTCATTTTTTTTGGGAAACAGTTTTATCTGTGTTAGGATAATTTCATTAGTCTAACAGCAAAGTTGCTGGTTTTATTTGAACGTTTTCTTAAAACGCCAGAGTTTTAGTAAGCACATCGGTATAGATATTGTAACAGTAATTAAAATGACAATTTATACTAATACTGACAACTAAATACTACTGATTGAAGACTCCAGATTGCCCTTCGGTGCGAATGTGCACGCGAATGGTTGTTTGTTTCCATGTGCCCTGCGATTGGCGGGCGACCAGTTCAGGGTGTACCCCGCCTCTGGAGCCGAAGATAGCTGGGATAGGCTCCAGCACGCCCGCGACCCGAGTGAGGACAAAGCGGTACGGAAAATGGATGGATAATATGCCATATTTGACTACTTGTTTTTTTACAGTGTGGGCAAATTTATAGTCATTCAAATACCGGGACTGTCTATATAACAGTCACTTTTTCAGTGGGTGGTTTTGAGGCTAGTTATATACAGTACCATTGCATTGACTTGTCATGTCAGGTTTTCCATTTTGCATAGATTACATAACATTCCTTATTTCATTACTCCCCACCCCCTTGTTTTTTTAAGCCCAACTTTTGCACTGTACCCATACAGTAACACTGTTCAAGTCAAACAAGAGATAAGCCTTAACACCAAGTAGCACCCGGGTCGTTGCCAGACGAGTGGCACGATGTGCTTACGTAACCGTAGCGCTTGTATAAATCCGGACGAGTCCAGGAAACGCAGTCTCTTCGATGAGCGAAATCATGCAGTCGGCGGAATTAAATCGCAACAGCCTGCTGCCGGCCTTGAGGAGCTACAGCTCGGCGGTGAGGAACATGGAGCAGACGGTCCTCCTGCCCAGCCTGCTGCGAGACGTCCCCGCCGAGGAGGACCGAGAGGCGCCTTCCCAGGATTTGTACGGCGACTACCTGATGCTCAAGTCGGTGAGGAACGCAGTGGAGAGCGGACTGGCGCAACCCGAGGACAAGAGTAAGTCCAAGGTCCGCGTGAGCGAGGTGCTGCTGGAGCCGGAGAGCCTCCTGCGCTTCCACCTGACCGGACTCTTCGCCGTCGTCAGCCAGCTCACGCGCAGGAGCCACAGGCTGACGCAGAAGTACCTGGACATTGTCGGCATCTCCAATTAAATGGGGACTTATTTGAATAGGTGAAATCCAGAAGTTAATTTGTTCTTTTTTTTAACAGAATACGGTAGAATGAACACAACTACAGCAACAAACCCTATGATTATCAGAACTCAAGCTAAGAAAACCATCACATTGGACTGTGTTGATGCAAACTTTGACCATTTTCTTGCATTTGGACAGAGGGGAAACAGTTCGGTTCGGTCAATGACCCCAAAAGGGGGTCAATAGAAGGTAGAATTAACTGATATAGAAGTGGTCATTCTGACCCGTTTACACCAGTGAGCTCCTTTTCAAGTACCATCTCCCCCTATATTGTTTTGATTGTCCTTATACTTCCGGGAATTGTTTGTGTCCGTCCGGGTGATGAGTAAAGGAACGGGTCACTCTGCTCAAACTGCCTGCTCGTCATTCTTTCATCCACAACAGGGAAAGTGGTCGACGGTCCCAAGCACTGTCTGCATTTCCACAGGTTCCCGCTGAAACATGCACCTGTTCTTTGGGAAATCTCCATACAGTTAAGAGTAAAAAATTTGGACAAGCGAATAAAACATTGAACATGAGACTATTGGATTATGTTGTATTTATTTTTAAGCAATTATACAGGGGAATACTGGGCACAATGAATGTGACGTGACAGCTCAGCGCACAGGAATGAAAGGCTCCACAATCTCAGCAAAGGTCCTCTTTTCTAGTGAGAACAAGAGCAAATATGTTCATTCACTACAAAACACATTTTGGGGGAAAATGGAGAAGGGGATTATAAATCAAACAACATTTTTTTTTTTTAATGACTAAATTGACAAATGATACGTGACAATTTATTTTATTCTTAAATATTTGTATTTTCAATAAATAATAATCTTACTTTCATCAGACCAAATAAGTTTATCGTACATGATACACCACAATTATTTAACAATTCAATTATATTTTATTTATAAAGCACTTTAAATAACTACAGCTCAAACTAAATTAAGTTTCATTTTAATAAATCATAAATGTATTAAGTGTTTTATTTAATCTTTACAAAATTATTGACGAAGTAGTACAATTAAAAAATTTTTTTAGGGTAATATATTTGTATGATTGTATTCTGCCTTATTAAAATGCGTTGTTATAAAAAAGGGACAAATACACTACACGATATTACAAAAAACAAACTTCTAAATTGATTTGAACTTTTTACTATTAAAAAGACCAAATTATTTGCAAACAGATAACATATGACTATGTATTTTTTTCCAAATTTTGGATTATTTATGCAAATGATCACACTCTTTACATGATTTGATAAATACATATTTTTTTAAAATAAAATTTAAAAAACTAAACTAAAAAACGACAGTATATACTTGGCATTTATAGTTACCTATGGTCTATATGTAATATATATAAAAAAAAAAAAAGAGAGACATTCAAATTAAGTGTAACCAGTTTTGTCTTTTTCTAGCATTCTAATTTTTAAATGCGGGCACTGTATAGAACCCTTTATAAATAAGTCAATAAATACAGACATATGATATATATATATATATATATATATATTTTTTTTTTTTAAACAGCAAATGAACTCACCCTTGGGTGCGAAATCTTCCGGGTGCAGTTTCATGTACTCGTTCATGTCTCGGTCCAGTTTGGCGTGCACGTAATTTTCATATTTAGTCAGGTGGTAGCCGATGAACCAGCCGATCGTCGCCATCAGGGCCTGTCGATGAGCTCCTGACAATCACAGGAGACATTAAAAGGCGTTTTATTTTAAACAAGAAATAATTATACACACAAAATAACTTTCAATAAAAACTATTGATGAAAATAAAAAATATCCAACTACCATTTATAGCCTCAAAAAGCAAAAGTGCAAAATTGTAATTACAGTAAATGTATTATTTTAATGGAAAAAACGTTTTTAAAAATACTGTTTTGTTTATATAACAAATTAAACCATTTAAATCACGTTTTGGCAGCCATTTCAGTGGTACTTAATACCCCCTGCCCCACTCCATTGAAAAAATAAAAATAAAAAAATCTTACCCCTTATTTTGGCCTGCAACTAATGCTTATTCTAACAATCATTTAATCTGTCAATATTTCTTTTATGAATAGGATAAAAAAAAGTTTTTAATTTCCACCCCTTTATTTTAAAACAGGACATTATCTCATAGAAAGCAGAACATGCAAAAAATAAATTGATGACTCAATTACTGGTTTGATCTGTAAGCATCAGAAAATGTTGATCATTGTTTTTCAAAGTAAAAACGGATGTTTGTAAATGTCTTATTTTGAATAAACACTATGTTAATCAGTCTGCTTTCAAGGAGGATGAGGGAAATCAGAATATTTATTGTTGAGAGGCTGAAAATTTGAGGATTTGGACAATTTAATGTTTAAAAAAAAACAAAAAAAGGTCTCCAAGCTATTTATCGATGATCAAGATTGTTATTAAAACAATTAGGGACCATGAACGGTAACAAAAATGAATTTGCTTCTTAAAATGTCAGAATACATATTAAATGTAATTTTTTTTGGTTAAAATCTTTATTATGTGACGATGCATTTCAACACGTAAAACACTTTGAGTCCTCTCTTCGAGGAGTGCTATGTAAATCAAATGTGATTCCTTACATGAATGGTTCCATTTTTGCTAGCATGCTAATGGTGCCAACCTGACTTTAGCGGCGGCCTGTGGTTGATGGCGTTCTGGAGCATGGCGGTGCACCAGCCCACGCCGGCTAGCCACATTGAGTTTGGGTTTACGAGGTCGGGCGGAGGGAGCCCCTTGCCCTCGTCCGGAATGAATCCCATGGCCCACAAATTCCCAAAAGACGTCCTTCTGTCTTGTCCTGACCTCCGAGATTAGCGAGCGTCGTCCATTTGGCTTCCGCCTTCTGGAGGAAGTTGAGGCGGTGACGTCACGTTCAGACAGGAAGTCGACTGAAAACAAGGCAGGTGGAAAACAACAACAGTACATAGTTCCATTTTTTATTTTATTTTTTAAATAAAAAGAAAAGTCTGGAAATGTGTTTTTGCTGTTATACAATGAATATACTAATGCAGTTAAATAAATCTGGCGGGCCTTTTTATATATTTGAAGCAGAAGTGTTTAAATCTATTTTTAAAAATTACACTCTTTTTAATTGAAGAGGTTTCATATTTTTTTTATTTAAAATAATTTACTCATGTATTTATTTAAAAATACAGTAAATGTTTTTAAGAAGCAGGGGATTTTAAAATGTTTTAAGTTTAAAAATTCCTTGTGTGTTTATCGGACATAGTTGGCAAAATAAAGATGATTCAGATTCTGGTTAATAGTAATATTTGGTGATACTGTATAATAATTCAATTGTCAGTAATTTTGTGTGCGAGCTTGTGTATTTTTAATGAGCACATTATTTATTTTTTAAAGTTGAAATTTCTTTAATAACCATGGGGGGCTTTTTTAATTATTCAAATTTGCAATCTTATTTTTATGTTGTAAAATCAAATTTGTTTTATTTCTTGTTCAAGTTTTGATTATTTTATTTATTGTTATTCATGAGTATTTTAATTTTTTAATTTCATAATAACAATTATAATTGATAATTATATGTATATTTAATGTTTTCTCCGGGCACTCCGGTTTCCTCCCACATCCCAAAAACATGCACGAATTGGTGACTCTAAATTGCCCGTAGGTGCGACTGTGAGTGCGAATGGTTGTTTGTTTCTATGTGCCCTGCCATTGGCTGGCAACCAGTTCAGGGTGTACCCCGCCTCCTGCCCGATGACAGCTGGGATAGGCTCCAGCACGCCCGCGACCCGCGTGAGGAGAAGCGGCTCAGAAAATGGATGGGATGGATGTATATTTATTTTTTTTATCCTGTTAGTTTTTCTATTGAAGGATCAAATTAGTTTACTGATTGATTGATTTCTTTTAATTGTTCGTTGTTTTATTTAAATAAGCAAATTATTTTTCTTTATGAGTAATAACCAATAGCATAATAATTATTAGTATTGGTTATGTTTTCCTAGGAATATTGCTGTTTTCCTTTCTTTTTGTTTAATCTAAATAGAAGCAGATGAGTTTGCAGTGCAGTGCTCCGTTAGACGAAGACGTCATTGAAGTGCAGTCTTCCTCCTCCTCCTCCTCCTCCTCCATCCAACGAAGGAGGATACACACAAACACACGTAGGAGTTGTGCTACTTACTCCCGGCCAGCCGTGCTGTGTGTCGCCGCTTGATGAGGTGACCGATGCATCGCGAGTAGCCGTCAAAAGCGGGGACATCCCCGGTTTGTTCTACTGAGGTAAATCGCGGTCTTGTTTTTCTTTTTTTTCCTCCCTCCATCGGGCTACATCTCCACAAAGGAAAAGAGCCAAAATGGCCTGGATAGAGCCAAAATGGCTTCACACGGTGGCTAGCTGCTCGTTAGCTATCCTCACTGTAGCCTCGCCGAGACGTCAACAAAGATGTTAACCATCCGAATTTAACTTGGTCCGCTCGGTCTAGCAAAGGGGAAAATAGTGACTCCAATGACCGGGCAACTATGAAGCGTCACAGTACTGCTGTGTGGTTTATTTTTTAATTTTTTCCCCCCACAACAGTTTTTGTTCATTATGGTTTCACTCGCAGAATGCAACGTTAGCTACACCTGCTGCACAATACAACGTGTACAAAGTACTTTTTCCCCCTTCAATTAGACACGGTGAAGCTCCTTCCCTCACTTCAACATGCAAAGATGCCACAAGATGGCACCAAAGCAATATTTTTACATTAGACGTGGCTTTGGCGTGAATACAAAAACAGCTAATCGGTGATAAGGAGATAAGTTCCCTATCAAATATCTGTAAATTTGCTAATGCCGAACCACGAATACGCGGGTGTTCACTGTATGTTGAAGAAAATTGAGTAGCCATCTCGTGGCATGTTGGTGCCACAGAACTATGTTGAAGTAACATGAGGAATTTCATTTCGACAAAAGAAGTGCTTTGTCTCCATCTAGTGACTTCGATAGGCAACTATAATCTTTTTGGGGGGGTTGGGGGTGACGATCGCTCATGGATTTTTCGTAGGCAGGGAAATGGTCGACAGTGGTGCCTCGAGATACGAGTTTAATTTGTTCCTTGACCATTCTCGGCGCTCAGAACACTTTTATCACAAATCATCTTTCCCCATTGAAATGAATGGAAATGCCATTAATCCGTTCCGTCCCCCCCAAAAAAATTCTTTAAAAAAAGTTCGTTTTTTAATTAAAATATTAGCACTCTATAATATTGTACTTTATAAACCATACAGTAATGGTGTAATTAAATAGAATGTAAATAATGAAAATGTTTTTGCCACATTTTGTTCCTTCAATTCAATTGACATTGTGCTGCACCTTCTGGTGTGTCGACCTTGGCCACCTGGTGGCAGTATAGTACAGACTTACGGATATACATGGACACGGTCAAACCTCCTGAGTATTCTTGTAAAATTATTATTTAGTCTTGGATAGTCTATATTTTTCAGTAAAATATTTTTTGTCAGGTTATGACTTTTTTTTTCCTGATAATATTATGACTTGATTGTTGTCAAACTCAGCTTTATTCATTTAGAATCACAATTTTCTTTCATTTATTCTCATAAAATTACCAATTTTGTCCCTAAATATTACCATGCGCATTACGTCTGTCTTCTGATTTGACCTTTTTCTAAAAATTCCGACAGTTATTCGTTTTTTTGTGCCTCAACTCTGGATGCCATACTCCGCAGTCTCCACTTGGCCGCAGCTGCCTGTCAGTGTCTTCTTGAATGTGTCTGCTATGATAATTGCACAGTATTTTGTTTGTTCCTTTAGGTGAGCATGAGTATGGAGGATTATGACTACCTGTTCAAAATCGTTCTCATCGGGAACGCCGGAGTCGGGAAGACATGCCTCGTACGCCGCTTCACTCAGGTTGGTGTGGAGTTAATTTCAAAAACTAAAAAATTTAATAAAATACATCGTCGATGCATTCATTATTCATTGTGTGAATGCTAAAGAGCATTTCACTTTTGCTCAGAAAAAAAGTGTATTATTATTGATTATTTTGGCAGATTTTTGCCACGCTTCCACATTCCTCCACTGATTCCAACCATTCCAACTCGCAACATATTCACAAAATCATGACATGCAGGGTATTGCTTTCCACATTCCCCCAAACTTTCCCCACATTTCCATATTGTCCACAGACATTTGGCAAAAAAGCTCCCCTCATTCCCATTCCAAATTCAAACTATCTCAGTACATCTGTTTTTCACATTCCAAGAATTAGCCCATTGCCCAAATTCCCCATTTTTCACAATCAAATTTGCAAATTTCGCAATACCATTTTGAAATAAAGAGAGACTTTACACATTCACCTCCTCCTTCCACGTTTGTTGATTCATTCCAATCATTCCAACTTCAAACTGTTTCGCTCATTCAGGACATTTTAGAATTCCCACTCCCCAAACTCCCAGATTTTCAGAGATTTTATTGACCTCCTTCTTCCACATTTCCTGACTGATTCAAACCATCCCGACTTCAAAATCTTCAACTCACAAAATAAGCGATATTGTACACATCTACCTCATCCTTTCACATTTCTTGACCGACGGAGTCAAACCAAACCATTCCGACTTCAAGTCTCACATTCAACATTTGAACGGTTCAGTTAAATCCACAGCATTTGACTTATATCATTCAATTCAAATGTATTGTGCATATGCGTGACATCAAATTTGTACCCGAATAAGTGTTTCAAAACCAACTGTTCTTGAAGATTCAATGCAAATATATGGAACTCAAAAAGTTCAATACAACCGAATTGTACTTGGGCAGTCATTCCTTCGCATACCACTAGAGGGAGCCTGCTTACCACACTGCGAATGACTGCTCAGGTTTTTCTGGGCTCCTTTCAGGGCCTTTTCCCGCCTGGCCAGGGGGCTACGATCGGGGTGGATTTCATGATTAAGACGGTGGAGATCAAGGGGCAGAAAGTGAAGCTGCAGATATGGGACACTGCGGGCCAGGAGAGGTTCCGCTCCATCACTCAGAGTTATTACCGCAGTGCCAACGCCCTCATTCTTACCTACGACATCACCTGCGAGGACTCCTTCCGGTGCCTTCCCGAGTGGCTGCGGGAGATCGAGCAGTACGCCAACAACCAGGTGGTGACCATATTAGTCGGTGAGTGTTTTTGGACATTCGTAACATTCGTAACACGTGTTTTCGATCCCTAAATTCCCAAAAATGATTTCATCCAAAGACTTCATCCTTGAATCCAAACGCAACAATCTTGGTCTCTTGGAATCACTTGGGGTTTGGCATTATTACAGAGTCCATTTTAGGGGGACGCTGGAACAGATGGATGGTATTTCCATTTTTTCAACGGGCAAAGATGATCTGTGTTACGAACGCGGTCACAGAACCAATGCAACTCATCAGTCGCCCTCAGGTAACAAGATCGACCTGGCCGAGAAGCGGGAGGTGGCGCGCCAGCGGGCCGAGGACTTCGCCGAGGCGCAGAGCATGCTGTATCTGGAGACCTCGGCCAAGGAGTCGGACAACGTGGAGAAGCTCTTCCTGGACCTGGCCTGCCAGCTCATCCGCGAGTCCAAGCACAACAAGCTGGACGACAATGACGCTGCCCCCGTGCCCGGCGAGGGCAAGACCATCAGCTACCTGAGCTGCTGCAGCCTCAACTAGACACGGCTCCGTTTCCCGCCGTCGTCGCGGCGACAAGTCACGCCCAAGTCTCAGTATTCACCAGCAGTGTTATGCTAAACGCTCCGTCGGCCGGGTTGGATTTTGTTGCCGTTTACATTAGAGAATGTGTGTGTGTGTTTCCCCCCCCCCCCCCCCTTAATATGTTGCACAATTGTCTTTCTGTAAAAGAAAGCTCTTTGAACATTGATTCCATATCCTTGATAGCCAGTTTAGGGTCCCATGTACGCATATGCTCTTCGTCCTCACTTGTTATGATAATTCAGCACACTCGTAGAAGGACCGTCGCACTAGTAAACTTGGCATACTAGTACAATTACGAATTGTACTAATACAGTGGACCCCCGCATACTCTCAGTTCGACCTCAATCTGCGGATTTGTTTTCCAATTTTTTTTCCCTATTCTTTTTTTTTTTTTTTTTAATATTTCTTTTTTCTTTTTGTTGTTTTTTTCCCCTTGTTTTTCAACCCGGAAAATGCTTAGTGGTACTTTTGGGGTAAAAAAAAAAACAAAAAACAACAATTCTTTTTTTTTTTTTTTCCTTCTTCTTTTCTTCCTTCTCTCGGTGCAATTGTAATGGCCGTCAATTATCTGCAGATTTTTTGCTATTCGCGGGATATAGGGACCAGGCCGGACCCTGAATAGTGAAAACTAGTAGTACTACCTACCACTCAAAATCTTTGATATCCAACTTAAGGTCGATGTACTAGTATGCTCCTTTTCCTCCCTACTAAGACAATTCAGCACACTAGTAGAACGACTAGGGTGTCTTGCTACTAGTGTGTGTCGTTGTTTTACTAGCCAGGATAAATAGTATACTCGTACTTTGACCTGAAGCTGGATATTGAATAAATGGGTACTAATACGTTCTTTGTCCTTACCAGTCAGACAATTCAGCGCAATAGTTTAATGGCAGGATATCAAGCATATGGAATAAATGTCCAAGCGGCTTGCTCCTCGACAAACTGTGAAATATTTTGCCTCCTACTTGCTGCTACAGTAGGGTTTCAGCCACCGTAAATCAGCATTTGATTCCATTTATTATTATTATTATTATTTTTTATTTTTTTTTCCATTTCGTTTTTTAGCCGTACTCTAGCTCTGGAAGGTTTTAACGGACTAATATTTCATTTTACGCCGAGGCATTTCTTTGTTTTTGTTTTTTTTGCCTCCGTAGCCACATAATTGTAACATGGCCGGCCTCCTGTCGTGTAATTTGTGTATAGTTGTGTTTCATTCATAAGCTTGCCAGCATGTTTTATGCCATAACTGCGATTTAGTGCTCATGTATTTATCAGAACTGTAACGTACTGTATTGCACACACACGCCGTATAACTGCACTCCTCCTATTGTTTTTTTGCTGTAACATTTTTTTGTCGTACAAATTTAGCACTTTGCTTTTATATTTGACATGTTTTTATTTTGCAGTGACTTATTTTTAATCCAATGGATGTGTGGTTAACGCAGTAGGAAAACACTACGGGGAGGTTTTTGTGTATAAAATATACTCTAAATTACTCTGAATAATAATAAATAATCTGACTAACGGTGGTCTTCAGCATGCCCAATTGGAATGTCTTTTGAACATGTTCAACCCCATTTATCGCAGGGATGAATAAGAAAGTAGAGACCGTAATACAAAGCGGATAGAAATCAGGAGATCTCAGTGGATATGTCAGAAGGAGTTTCAACTGAACTTCACCCATGTCCCGGGGGAGGCAGGGGGCCATGTCGCGCACCTACATGGGATCACACTCCTCAGCCTCCCTGGTAAGGTCTATTCAGGGGTGCTGGAGAGGAGGGTCCGTAGGGATTCCAATCTCAGATACAGGAGGAGCAGTGTGGTTTTCATCCTGCCCGCGGAACAGTGGACCACCTCACCACCCTCGGCAAGGTCCTCGAGGGTGCGTGGGAGTTCACTCAACCGGTCTACATATGTTTTGTGGACTTGGGGAAGCCAAGTGATTCAATCATTTTACGCATCATGGGAGTTTTTTTTTTGTTTGTAGCCATGCTTTGTCTGGTCCCTCACCTCGGACCTGTTTGCCATGGGCGCCCCCTGCCAGGGGCATAAAGCCACGGACAATTTAAGATTCTAAGATCACTGGGACACACAGTTCAAGGAGGAGCTTACTGTTTTACTTTTCCTAAAACAAGAGTCTTTTTCTTCTTTTATTTTATGGATTGTTTTTCTTACACAAGAATCTCTACTACTGTTTATGTATAATACAGAGTTTGAGTACTTGTGCCACCTCTGCTTTTTATAGATCCATGCTGAGATGTTAGCGTGTCAACGGAGCAACGTAAACAACTCCAACTCCCATGAGCCTTTGGGTTTAGCCAGCGACGATGCCGACGGCTCGCCGCTAGCAACTAGATGATAAAACGTGAACCAAATGGGGCTTTCTAAAACCCCGAAAGGAAGTTTCGTTGTTTATCGTCAGTTGCTGGACCCGTGATATTTATTGTCGCTTAAATTAGAAACACTTTGATGTCTGCTGACAGGCAGTTTCACTTCCTCTTTCCTCCTCTTTAAGAGGATCATCCGGTCTTCTGTCCCCAAAATGTGCTGACGGCGGGAGTGTTGACAGGACGGCAGAAAAAATGACATTTGGAGCCGG